>NC_081343.1:65150615-65329736 GCF_029784015.1 Lycium ferocissimum
AAACCGTTTATACAACATTTCAAATCCAATCATATCAAGGACATAAAGACCATATTACTACCACATTAAGGATACCAATATTAAGAGATGAATACGAATACGTAAACATGCTTGGATCGTAAGAATAGTTACTCGAGGATCGTGTCATAGCACTTACACTAGGACATGCCAAAAAGAAAGGAAGGGTAAGCTTTACATACCGTCCGCTTCCTAAACTAGTCCAAACTTAAAGTCTCGGGCTGCCCCGATCTATAACAACAACATTATATACCAAACATTAGCTATAGATACTTAAGGATTCCAATCCAAACTAGCACTTTGTCTACGGAAATTCGGGCAAAAGATTTCCCCTATAAACTCAACAACCCCGAGAATTCAACTCGCCAAAATCATCAACAACAACACCAACAACCATATTAACAACATCAATAATCCATTCAAAATGCATTCTAACATTTGTAACTCTTTTCTACATACTCAACATTTCATTATATTCAATCCAACTACTCACATTCAAATCAACATCAATGCTCATACGTTCAATTACTAATCCGAACCCATTCAAAAGAGTTTCAAGAACACTTTAAACAACCCGCACAATATTTCAAACAACCTACAAAATACCATTTCACCCGAAACCAACCCAAACCCGAGAGCAACAACAACAACACCTTTCTTCTAAATTCATGAATTACACCAACAATCCACACATTAACAATATTATTTTCATAAGTACAAAAACTACATAAGGATCACATTGGCAACAAACAAATTTTACCTACACTTTTCAACTTCAATTTGAATCATTAAACTTCCGTTATCGCATAGAATCCACACGACAACAACAATCAAAACACTAAATAAAATTAATTCATTCTTGGCATACAAGATGACCCATTTTCCTACCACCACACCACACACAAGCTTCATGATTTCCATCCCTTTCAACACACTACAACAACCAACATGCTAAATAGAATCAATTCATCACTCACACACATTACATATACAAGCCCAACACAATACATACTGCCACAACATCAACTCCACACTTTCATGAATTTCATTCATTTCCACACTTCACAACATACACAAACCATGCATAACATATAAAATGAAGATTAAACCTTACCTTCTTCACTGGTTCTTCAACTTAGCTGTGAGTTTGTTCTTGAACTAATTCTTTTCTACTTCTCCAACAACCCCTCCATGTTGTTATTACCTTCTAAGGAGTTGAAACGCTTGAGGAAAATAATTTTTGATCAATTTTTCATGTGGACCTTGTTCGGTAAGCTTATGGCGAATGGCCCTTCTATTTTTTTTCTCCAAGTTTCTTGAAATTTCTAAGTGTTGAAGATGAGAAATATGACCACTTAGTCATCCTTTTATCTACATATATTAGCCATCCATGTGGCCATGGCCCACACTTCATATGGCCGGCCACATGGCCCCTTTAATTTCATGAATTGTCCACTTTTTATAATTCACTTTTGGTCCCAAATTTTTCCATAATATTCCATACCATTATAATCATAGCAACTTATACCTTAAAGCAAATAAAAGTCCTTACCTCGTATCCCGGAATAGTCTTATCCTTAACTTTTCGTGGTTAACTCGGATTATCCCAACGTACGAAATACGGGATATAACAACATGCACCTTGTTCATGCATTGCATTCAATTATATACATGCACCTTGACCTATAACCAGAAGGCGTTATATACGCGTATATTATATGTATATGAGGTGTGGGGAAAGGGTTAGGCGTTATATACGCATTCATATTTTGCCTACATCTCCTCTCGGCTTCTGATGATCATCTATGGGCCGTTCATACGTTCCCTCGGCACTATTATATGATATATGGATCGGGTTGTACGTTCCTCGGCTTACGAACGATGTAATATGGATCCAATACATCTTGTACGTTAAACACTCCTTCTTGTCATTATGACCTATACATATCTGTCAAGCACACCCAGGCACTTTTATGCTGTCGATGCCGATTTCGGTCAAATGTATTCGGATATAGAGAGCTTTAGCTTCATGTTTAGATGTCTATAATGATTCTTATGTACTTGATGTTCGATATATTAATTACATACTCCATTGTTATGTACCGACTCCCCTATTACTCGGGGGCTTAAACCATCTTATAGTCTCCTCACTCAACTTAGATCGTAGTATCCCATTAGCGAGAACCTTTATCGCCCACATTGGTGCGCTCCGTTTGATGCGGAGCTAAAGGTTACCTTTCACACCGTTTTTTGGAGACGTATATGCGCATAGGGTATGACGGGGGCCACGTCCCCCCCCTTTCTAGCGCTTTTCTACTCCACTAGATTATATTTGCCCCGTGTCCGCATTTTTGACCAATCTAGCCTTGGCGGCTCCTATTCTTTCTCTTTTCCAAATAGCGTCCCATAGTACTTCCCAAGCATATATATATATATATATATATATATACGAGTACAGTTTGTGCAGAGTTCATGATGTCATCCTTTCATGAGTCAGCATAGTTGGATTTATGATTTATATCCTTTATCGTATAACTACACACAGAGGTGTTTGGCCATATACGGGATATCACTATGCATACCTATTAAACATAATTACATACTAAAATCCATTTTTTTTCGAAACATAATCTCGTCGACTCGTTCAACCCTTAATCCTTCCAATACTTACTAAACATGAACTTAACCCTTTTTAACTATAAAGATAAACTCTCGTCTAATCTCATTTTTAACCTTGGCTTCTTCCCACGTATCCAAAGCTAGGTTCCTATTTTTTGAACGGGTCTAAGATAGTTGACTTAAACGTGATCTTAGTAAAGGGTTAGAGTCACCACCTTATTTTATTAGAAAATCGGGGAAACCTATATATATTTACGAAATACCATTTTACAGTCCCTAAAACTTATGAAATTCTAGATAAGGATTTTATTTACCCCGCAGGGGAAGGTATCAAGCATCCTCGAGTAAATTGAAGTCCTTAAACTTAGCTTAGCGAACACTAGAGGGAATTACTATTTTAGTTTATCATTATTATTACACTTTTCAAAATAAGGTGACCTCATGAAAAGCTACACTAGGTGATGATATACTAAGTATATACAGTGTATAAAAATATATTTATATCAAGTATTCATAAAGAATGTATAGTAAAAAAGAATATATAAAAGAGTATAAAGAGAGTGTACCTCGTAAGTATAAAAATATCCGTTAGTACAAAAAGAATGTATATGGATTAGTATAAAGAATGTATACAACTATATAAAGAATGTATAAAAGATATAAGAGTATGTAAAATAGGTATATCAAATATAATAAAAATTTGTGTCTATGTATAAAAAATGTATGTAAATTAAACATATAGAAAATGTATTTCAATTATAAAGGTGTATATCAAACATAAAATATGAAGAATTGTATAACTAGGTATATCGGAATAAAGAATGTAAAAGGAATCCCCGGTATTCATTGGTGTAAAAAGCTTATATAATAAAGGAATTCGGAAAAAAGTGAAGTCGATTTGACTTATTTCTCTGCAGTTTAAGTAAAAGTGTTTGTTTAATGAATATTCCACCAGTAATAATAGGAAGCAAACGAATTGTAAAAAAAAAGTATTGGTAAAAATAAATATAAGAAATTATGTATAAAAATGAGTGAAAAGATATAATGTCTTTAAAGAATAAAAGATTGTAAATGGATAGCCTAATAAGTACCTAGCGTCAATAATGTGGATTTAACTTGAATAAAAGGTATATTAGTGTGTACGAAAGAATGTAAAATGTATGTTGTAAAAAATGTGTATTAAAAGTGTGTGAAAAATGTGTATTAAAAATAAAGGATGAACTATTATCTTTGCCTAAACGCCAAAAGTGTGAATGAATTAACAAAGTATTTATACCAAGTCAATTTAATCTATTTATGAAAGTATTGATCCCGCCTGTAGAATTTCTTGCCTAAAGCGAACGACAAGCTTTAAATTAAGCATGCAAGATGACAAGTAAATAAATATCTCCACAGACATTCAAAATATATTTCCACTATAGTACGAGTTTATGTTATGTACAAGTTTAAAGAGCAGCGGAAAGTAAATACAAATAGTGATTCGGTTGCGAGTATCGTCTTTGAGATGTATTTCCCATACACATATATAAGCACTTGGTAAAAATGTTAGTAAGAGATTAAATAAACTATCAAATGAATTAAAGAAATACTAAATAAACTTAACATAAAAAAACCCGTCTTTTATACATGGGAGGCCTTGAAAATCGACGGAAATTTCTTCATCGGCCAAAAGTATAGTATTTGTAATAAATTGCAAGATGAAAGAAAAAGTATTAGTTAAATTTCTTTAACTAATACTACACTTTTGGCCGATGAAGATTTTATTAAGGATTGAGACCCATCCACACTTATTTTAAATAAATCATTAACAAGTAATATTAGTTATGTAATCTTTTATCGAAAATTATATTAAGGGTTTTCAATCTCAAGCTACGGGTTATGAATCCTAAACTAAGAGTTTTCAATCCTAAAATATAAAGATTAAAAATTAATAAGTCAAATAATTAACAATTAGTTAGCATACAATTAATATAAATAATTAATAAATAACACAATTAACTAACTAATCAAATAATTAACAAGTTATTATCATATATTTAATAAATAAATAATTAAGTAACTAATCAAAAAAATAATAAATTATTATCGTATATTTAAAAAATAAATAATTAATTAACTAATGAAATAATTAAGAAATTATTAAAAAATAAAAAATTGGCTTAACAAAAACTAAATAAATAATTAGTCAGTCTAATAATTAAAATAGCTAGTCTAACAATTAATAAATACTTAAGTCGCTAATCGAACAATTAACAAATACTAAATAAACAAGCAATAAATAATTAACTAATTAACAATAGATAAACAAATTTAAAAAAAAATAAAAACGAAAAAATGGGTAGTCCCAACTTGGTCATCTGACCGCCCAAAAACGCACAAAAAAATCGCAAAACGGGAAATCCACACGGATTACACAATGACCATGCTTAGGGGTAATAATATATTTAGCAATGTAATAAAAAAAAATTCGTAGTGAAATACCTAGATTGAAGGTTTTTTGAATTTTCAAAAAATGACCTACCTCGCGCCGCTCTATTCCAAAATCTAACCTTATAAACGTTCACTTCAATATCTGAAATATTGAGTTTTGGATTGAAAAAACAACACGAAAATAGCATTTTGGGTTGGGGACCACTGATGTTAATGGCGGGGTTTGTGGTGGGGTTAAAAGATCGGGTACGGTGGGGGAAGGAGGGGTCGAATAATTGACCAAACGCGCTAAATTCGTGCGTGAAAGGCGCCCAGATTACATTTTTTGCGGTTTGGTCCTTCCACGCGCTAATTTAGTGCGTGAAATCTACTAAGGTTTTTTTTTTTTATACTTTATTTGTTCAACTTTTATTTTTGTCTTCTACCAAAAGTCGAGGCAATCCGAGCTTGTACAAGAAAAAAAAAGATCAGGAATTGTGAACCACGCGCTGAAGAAGTGAGAGTGGTGAAGATTAATATCGTGAGGTTAATTGATATGATGTGTACAGAGTGAGAAAGCCATTGGCCAGTGAAAGAGCAAAATGAGGCAAAGAGGGCCCCTACTCAAGTACTCTTGGATTGGACATTTCTGGAAAGTTTTTCCTTTTATTGCTATTATTCCAATTTTCCTTTTCTGAAACCAAACATCTGTGCTGTGGACCTGACTTACAATAATTCCCCTATAGTTTTATTCCCAATAATGCCCTCCCCTTGAACGCCTATTTGCCATCCCTGTTTCCTAAATAGTAAAAACAAGATGAAAACAAGAACACTGAATTCTAGTGGTAAAAGAAAATGACTAATCTTAAGTGTTGTTGGATGGATATAGAGAGATCTCAAGTTTAAACCTTATAGAATAAACAAATTGAATACAAATATCGAGTAGATGTTTGGACTTAATTTTGGTTGAAACTTGAAAAAAGAATTTTTGAATTTGAAGTTGATAAAAAATGATATATAGAAGTTGAAATTGTGTTTGAAATTTTGAAATACATTTCATTTGAGAAAAAATTAACGTTTTGTGAGTTGAAAAAGATTTTAACCAGTTTATTAAGCTTGAAAAATCTCATCTTCAAAAACTAACCAAAGAATTATGGCCTGTTTGGCCATGAAAATTTTTCACTTTTTTCCGAAATTTTTTTTCACTTTATTTGAAAATCGATTGGACCAACAATTTTTGGCGTGACAATATCATTCCAAAATATACAAATTTGATCATTTGAAATTTGAAAAACATCTTAAACCTTTTTTTCACTTTTTTTTCCCACTTTTTTCACTTTCATTACATTTAAACAACTAAATATTCTTTGTAAAAACTATAACCAAACACAACTCCAACTTCAAAATTCCAAATAAAACGAATAATTTTTGGTTTTCATCACCAAACGCCTACTTATTCAAATGTATATCCAAATACTACAACAATAACATATCCATATAATATTCTATATTTTTTTTAACGACTCCCTATTCTTTACTAAACCTAACCTAACCTAATCCCAATCCTCAATTGATGGATATCAATTGTTGAATGATTAAAAAATAATTTAAGTTATGTATATTGATAGTCTAGCTTTTTTTATGCTATCAATGGAATTTTATTTTGATAGCAAGTAATTGTTATTTTTATTAAATTATTAATTATAGCAGTATTTGTCAAGAAATTTACGTGTGACAATTGTGTAAATATTTTTATCGAACTATTTAGTGCACAACATTTAAACTTTGGGTGAAAAACATTTACACCCCCAACTATGCTTTAAAATCAAACTCCCCCCTCAATTTTGAACAATAGACATTCTCCCCCCTTTATCCTAATTGAATTTTTTAAATGCCTATTTTACCCTTACATTATCAACTTTTGTCTTCCTTTTTTACTTCTTTAAAATCATGATATTTTTCATTTTTTTTTAATTTATGTAACAAATTTCTTATAAAAAATAAATATTATTTTCTAGGCGAAAAAAAAGTGAGAAATACTAATTGAATATATAAGTTAATGATGTTCTATAATAAAATAAATTAGTAGAATAAACAAAAAATTAATCTTATTAAAAATAATCAAAACTTTAATATTTATTTATACAAGTGAAAATTAACAGGTCATAATACTTTTATAAATATACTTCTGTGCAAAAACAATTAAAAAATAGAGGCAAATTTTTAAAAATGATTTATGTATACTGTAAATGAATTTTATTATAATTTAAGATATATTCTATTAGTGACAATCAAAACTTGTTTATTCATATAAACAATAGAGAATAAGAGAGAAGTAAAACTTAAATATTTACGCATGCATGTACATACAATATATACATAGTTACTGCATATAATGTTGAAATAACAATCATTAAAAAATAGCATTCGATTTTGTTACAAATTCAAAAGTATTATTATACTTATAATGTTAATGAACTTAAATAAGAATCTATAAATACCTAGATTAAAAAATGTTATATATAAAAATGTATTACATAAATGGGGGATTGAAAAAATCAAGGGTGAAATAGTCATTGCATAGGATAAAAGGAAAAGAATGTCTATTGTTCAAAATTGAGGAGAAAATTTGATTTTTAAAGTAAAATTGAACCTTTAAACTTTTGAAAAAATAAAAAGAGTACGAAAAGAAAAATCTATGAGAGAGAGATAAAGAGGATTTGGCTAACGTGGGAGTAGATGAAGGAAAAGGATATTAACAATTAGCGTGGCTAATAAAGGTAATGGAGTAGTAAGTCATCCATTCAGTCTTGCCGTTGTCTATTTCCATTAGTGGATATTTTATAAATATAATATTCAATTATTCAGAGAGACAGAAAGAAAAATCAAGGAATGGATGGAGAGAATGCTTTTCGATTTGGTTAACGTCGGAAAGTTGCGTAAGAAAGAGACGCTTCTTTCTTTATACTCTCTCGGTTCACTTTTACTTCTTCACTGTGAACTTTACACACCCTTTAAGAAATAATAAATAAAGTGCATATTTTATCATAATACTCCTATTAATTGATGTATAATTATATTGAATTCTAAAAATAATTTGAAATGAATAATTAATTCTAAGGATAAAACAGGAAAAATAATTTTTTCTCTTGATATACAAAAACGGTATTGAAAATAAAAATGAAAATATATTTTTAAAATAATGAATAAGTAAAAGTGAATCTAGGGATTACGAAATTTTCTACCCTTTTGTTTGTAAAGCAACCAATAAGAAAATATCACATAGCTAGATTTCGAGATCGGTAAAGTTACTATGGCACACAGTTTTCCTTTCATAAAAATATGTAAAGAGACTGGTTAAAAACGCCAGACTACTGCACTGCAAGTAGAAAAAATAGAAAAAAGTGAATGAACTAGTTAAGATACAAAAGCAAAAGTTTTAATGAATGATTGAACAAGAGACAAAGGCAAGTTACTAGGGAGTTCGAAAAAGAAAGGTGGGGTTGGAATAATTTGGTCGCACTCATGCCACGTTACACAATTTTAAATTAACAGTTGTAAATTAGAGTAAAAATAATCATGTTTAGTAATAAATATATATTTTTTATGTTCATTAATTTGATATAACCAAATGCCAGTAATTTATTTCCATATAAGTATTAAGTTTGGGTGGCTGCTTTTCTGCTAGTGTACTAAAAGTGGCCTCGTCCATGTCTGTATTGGGCATCTAAGAGAGGAATGGCACAAGATCTAGTGAAATACTACAAGTAGTTAATAGTAGTGGGAAACATATATCTAACCCTATCTCTCTCCACTAGCTTCTTCTCTTTTCTTCCAACAACTTAACCTCTCTATAAGTCGTAGGTTTCATGTTCTTTCAACACACTCAGCACAAACCTTTTTGATTTATCATCATTATTATTTTATATATATTCAACTCCACGCATCTTATTTAGACAGACATAGAGAGAGAAAAAGAAACAAACACAACTAGAAGTAGAGAGAGAAAGAGAATATTTAAAAGTTTAGGAAACTCAAAACAAGTCCTTTTGTAGCAAATAGGCATTACCCCCGCCCCCACGCCACCCACCCACCCACCCCACTGATGAGAGGAGCTGACCCATAAAAAATCTGCAAAAAATTTCAACTGTTTTAATTTGCATTTTATAGTTTTGGGATATTTGGATTTCTTGGAGTTTAGAGAAATGTGGGATCTGAATGATTCTCCTTATCAACGAAGAGATATTGAAGAAGCAGAAGGTTGTTCTTCTCCTATAGAGATTGAAGGTGATGATGAGAAAGGTAAACGGGTCGGATCCGTTTCGAATTCAAGTTCATCAGCAGTAGCTATTGATGATAACATTTCTGAAGATGAAGATGGAGAAAAAGCGAAGAAAAAAAGAAGTACTCCTAGCAAAATTTTCGGGTTTTCAATGGTGGGCCCTGGTAAGGGCGATGAAGAACAGGAACAGCCGGTAACCCGTCAGTTTTTCCCTGTTGATGAGTCTGACACAACGGGTGCTGCTGCTGTAAATGGATCAACGAATTTTCCAAGAGCTCACTGGGTTGGAGTTAAATTTTACCAAAATGAGCCACTTGGCAACACGGGATTGGTTAAGCCTATAGATGTGGTTCAGCAGCAGCAACAACAGCCTATGAAAAAGAGCCGACGTGGACCAAGGTCTAGAAGCTCACAGTATCGTGGGGTTACCTTTTACCGGAGAACTGGCCGGTGGGAATCACATATATGGTGAGCACTTAATTAAGCTGAAAATTATTCCGTAGAATTTAGTTTCCCTGCTTTTTCTCATTTGCTTTCATAATCTTTCAGGGATTGTGGAAAGCAAGTTTATCTAGGTATGCGATCTTCATTTGTGTAAACTAATTTTTTAGCTAATTAGTATTATCATTTGCTATTTAAGGAAAACTAATCTGACTTTCCTGAACGGGTTTTCCGTTGTGTGTAGGTGGATTTGATACTGCACATGCAGCAGCTCGGTGGGCTCCTGGTTCTTAGCACTAATTGTTCTTTAATTATTTGTAATATCGTTGTATCTAATGTATTTAAATTTAAAATAAAATAAAAATTACAGGGCATACGACAGGGCAGCTATTAAATTCCGAGGAGTGGAGGCCGACATAAACTTTAGCTTAGAGGATTATGAGTCCGATTTGAAACAGGTAATATCATGATCAGATCAACGTGACAGACTAGAAATAGTGTGTTTTATATTCCTTTTTTTTATTTAATTTAATTTCTGTGTGCCTGTCTAGTTTGGAGTACTTTTGTTCAATCCTCGCCTTATCTTAAACAGTGTTTTTTCCTTATCTTCAACAGCTGTTTGCTTTAACGTTTTAGTGCCAAGTTTTCGGTGGACGCCATCAAATTGGACGAAGAATGTTTTTCATTTCATTTTCTAATTTTCTTGATGTATGATACAGATGACAAATTTAACGAAGGAAGAATTTGTGCATGTGCTTCGGAGACAAAGTACTGGATTTCCGAGGGGAAGCTCCAAGTATAGAGGGGTGACTTTGCACAAATGTGGTAGATGGGAAGCTAGAATGGGACAGTTCTTAGGCAAAAAGTAAACAGAATTTTAAAAAATCCTATCCTCATTATTATTCTTCTGAATGGGTTCAATCCATTTCCAGAGGAATAATGCTTTTGTTGTCAATTCCATTCTTTGCTAGCTTAAGCAACTATTAACTTCTCATTTTTCGGTTTGTTTTTTAACAGGTACGTTTATTTGGGACTCTTCGATACTGAAATTGAAGCTGCCAGGTGTGTGGTTGCAGTGTCGAATTTATTCTTCCTACTTAATTTCCATTTCTTGCTTGCTACTGGTGAGCTTGAGGCCCTTTATTTACTGACTATACTCTGGGGATAACGTTCTTATTTTATTTTATTGTATAGGGCGTATGATAAAGCTGCCATCAAGTGTAATGGGAAGGAAGCAGTTACTAACTTTGATCCTAGCGTTTATGAAAATGAACTGAACTCAACTGGTAAATACCATACTGCTTTTATTTGCTTTCCATTTGGTAAGTTTCTGTAATTTTACAAAGTATTTATTCGTGTGAAATCCCAGAATCTACCGATAATGCGGCAGATCACAATCTGGACTTAAGCTTGGGTGGTTCAAGCTCAAAGCAAGGAAGTAGAGAAATAGGAGATAATAGAGGTCAAAATGCGTCACCTATGCAATTTGATTTTGATTGGAGGCAACATGGCTTAAGGCCTGAGGTATACGTACATGAATTGCTATTTTTTGTTTTCCTTGTGCATTTATCTTTCTTCTTATGCAACATGTTTTAATTTCCAGAAGCAATCTGCCCCAATCGATGCTCGAAGAAAAGATAATGGGTACAATGAAACAGAAACCTTGCAACTATTGAGCCAGACGCACTTGCATTCTCCGGTCTCCTTGAAGCATAATAACAATAGTCAGGTGCAACGGTTTGGCCAATATATTAGACCTGGTGATCAATCCCATATGATCCAAATGTTTCCACCACAATACGGCTCATCAAATTATCAAGTGAATATCCAGTTTTATCGTCTTATATTTATTTTTGTTTTCGAATCAAGTGTTGTTTTTAATTGTTGTAGCATGGTGCAGATTCCATTTCCAAGCGGCAGCAATGGAGGGCGAATTGGAGCTATAAATGTAGGAGATCTATCGCTATCAACAAGCAACGGTTCTTCACAGTGGCAATCCAATTTTCCTCCACAGATATTTGCAGCTGCTGCAGCATCATCAGGATTCCCCCAGCAGATAATAAGACCTCAAAATTGGTCATCAGAAAATGGCTTCCATCACTCTCTCATGAGACCCTCTTGATCATACTCCACTTCATGACTTGCCATTTTCTTCTTGTGTTTTTATAAGCTTTGTAAAGAGTAAAGGGTTGAGATTATTTATTACTCCATATTAATTACCCAAGGATCTTGGGTGCAACCCTAAAAAAAATAGAAAAAAAGGGTGGACAAAAGTTTTGGGAAATTCTAACTCTTTGTAAAAGTATGTCTCCACATTTGTCGAATACTAACTGAAGGAAAGATTTTCAACTAGACTTCTATTAGATTCTTCTGACTATGAACTGCCAATTTGCCCCATTCACTGTTGTTCTGTTTCGCCCACCTCTCATTGTAAATTGTATTCATCTGGCGCTTCTCATGTAGTGTTATATTTTTTTTATTTCCTTATTTTTGTCTATATTCTTTTACTTTTAACGAAAGCCCAACAACAAATTGCCGTTAGACTAATATGGTGGACAGTCTCTGATTGTTGTCCATTTATGAGCTCTGTTAGAAAGATGGAATAAACCAATTAAGAGAAATTTGGGGAAAAGTGAAAATGCATGTCCTTGGGTAATTTATCTAAAATGAGTAAAAAAGAGTACTAGAACTGTTATCACAAGTACGACACATCATCTTTCGTTAAATTGGGGAACTTTTTAAATCAGTCATCTCATATTAAGTCTTCAAAATATTGGGTACGTAGTGCATAACAACACCGAGTTTGTTCTCTTTTTGTGAATCCGGAATTTTTTTAATCCAAAAAATAATTTTTGGAATCAAACTAACCCTTTAAAAAAAAAAAAAAAAAATCAAACTGAAGCCACGACGCCAGGTGAAATGCGAGTAACAAAAACCCACCAGAAGCCTCCCATTTCTAGCATACTCTTCTCTTTCATTTCCTCCATTTTCACCCTTTCAACACACTTTTGCACTTCCAAAAACATCTCTCAAAGTTCCGAAACTTCAACGTTTGCTATACAACGCGATATTTGTGAATGCGGTTATTACTGTAAACTAAAAACATCAAAGATCTAAGGTAATCCGGATCGCCATTTTTGGCGTTGTAAAGTGCCCGAAGTAAGTGTTTTTTCATTTTTTTAGTGTTTTTTTTTCACGTTATCCACATGTTTTACTTTAAAAAACGATTTTCTTGTAATGTTTATAGGATATGGTAAAGCAAACACTTTCGGTGGGAAGATAGCATTCACGTGGATAAAACGATTGGCACGAAGTTTAAAAATTCACTTTTTGATAGATATCATGACTTCACGTATCTCTTGAGATACCGTTAAGTTGGACTCGCAATTTAAACTTGTGAAAGCTAAAGAAAAAATTGAACTTTTGGAGGTCTTGCTCACTGGTTCCGAAAAAAAAAAATGAATTTTGCTCAAGGCTAACCTTAGAGACGCTCAACACGAAAAAATAGCTTTGAAAGAAAAACTTAAATTATGGAAGATTATTTGTGTTATCTTGTTAGTGTTTATTATTTATATATATTTTATTTATTAAGTTTAATATATCTATGGATTATGTTTTTTACTGGTTGTACCTTTTCCCCTATAATGTAATCCGCACCCTTTATATATTAATTTATTTGTGTTTCTTTGTTAAATTATCAATTGTTGAACTTTTTATGTACTATTAACACTAAGGTGCTTATATAAATTAATAATAGACTTTAACGATAAAAGCAAATTAAAAACATGTCAAACTAATTCAAATTGTTGACTTCATCATAAAATAAAAATACAAATTAACAGTCTTAGTCTGAAACTTAAATGACCCATAATCTAAGACAGTGAGCCTAAATAGACACTAATCGTCATCAAAATAAAAGTCCTCAATATCGTCCTCAGAACGATATTGGCGGTCTCTTAACACACATCTTTTTTCAGGAGATGTTAGTTCTTTACCGGTTGATGATGTCTGTTCTTCGGCCAACTTTAGCATGTAAAATCTATAACGTCTTGCCAAAGATTCTCGTTGTTTTCTTTTCTAATCCTTTGTACGGCAAACTCGCAAGTTTCTGGACCTACTCGAGGCATAGTTATTGAGTTCCTTGTTGGGATTGGAGCGTTGAGATTTTTCAAGTCACGAACAAGACGTTTTGATTCAGCAAGCCGATGTGACTATTCTCGGCGTAACCCGCAATAATATATTCTCGCGGATCTGAATATTTCACACCGCAGAAATCATTACTACGCTCTATAAGAAGGTGAGGATTCAATTCATCTAGTTTCAAATCACTGTTATCACTTGAAAAACTGTTATGATTTGAACTTTCATCATCACTGCTATTTGGTTCTTTTGGAAGGAGTAAAGACCAGGTTGCATTTCTACTACTCGACATTAAATACGTTGTAGTCTAATAACAAACAAAAGGGCTACTTATATAGTTGCAAACCCCCAAGTACCCTCGGGGGGGGGGTTTATGACCCTACTTACATACCTTATTATAAGAAAAATATTAATCTTCATCGGACATTTCACAGTCCGAATCCCACTTGGATCTAAATCTTGTGTTAGATTGTACACCATATTCTACCCTGTGGTAACGTATTTGCATCCGACTGCTCTCTTCGCGAAAACGATTAAGAGCAAAATTAAACTCTTGTGGAGTTCCACGAGGCATTGACATAACACGTTTTTTTTTTTGCGTTTAAGCCCTACTGAAACTAACTTTTGCTCCAGTGCTTCAGCCTCCCTAACACGCCAATTCCACTCCTCTCTCATTATTTTATTGTATTCTCGACTGAATCTTTTGTTAGGGTTATTTGAGTAATGAAAATCATCATCATCTAGTTCCCATATCCTACCCATTGCTTCAAATATGTTTGATGGGGTAAAACATGTAATAGAATCAAGATTACCAAATTGGGTGTAGAATGTCATGATAACTCATTTTAAAGTGAATACTAGTTGTTTGTCAATCATGTTATATATAGTACTGTATTTTTTGACTGTTTTATTTGAATTTTATTCATATTGCGCAACATTTCAATGCGTAATATAACGTCATTTGACAACACATCATGGTTGAAAATTACAGCTTTTTTATCACCTATGCTTGATTTGACAATACATCATGCATGCCAATTTCAGTTTTTTTATGACACATAAAGGACCGATTTGACAATACAATGCTGCATTTTTTGACCGTTTTACTATACATTAATTCATATTGTGCAACATTTCAATGCGCAATACAAGTGTATTTACACCCCATGCATCCCAAACTTACTTCGGAGCACTTTACAACCCCTAAAACGACGATCCAAATGTATCTGTATACTTGATGTAATGAGCCGATATTATTGTACGCTAAAAAAAATATTAAGTTATATATAAAATATTCATATTCTGACTTTTTGAAACGTGACTAATCTTCGATCAAAGTACGAAAAAAAAAAACTTAAAGATAGCAAGTTTCAAACTTACTTTGAGCGTACTTTACAAATTTCCTAAAACGACGATCCAAACATATACGTATACTTGTAATGAGCCGACATTATTTTACGCTAAAAAAAATATTAAGTTCTATATAAAATATTTATATTCCAGTGTTTTGAAACGTGACTAATCTTCGGTCAAAATACTGAAAAAAGCTTAATTTTGAATTTGATTTCCAAAGAACAAAAATTGGGGTCCGGGAAAATAGGATTTCACGCATACATTCTGTGCGTGAAGCCTAATTTGATTCCTTTTTTTATTTATTTAAAGGAATAATTTGGTTCCAAATGTTATTTTTTGGGTTAAAGAAGTTCCGGGCTCTCTTTTTGTAATACTGTTGAAAAGCAGAGTGAAAAGAAAAGAGGGAAATTAAAGAGAGGTGCAAAATGGGATTGTTCTGTTTTCTGGGAAAGATGACCAGATGGGGATGAGTTGTCAAAGTCGTTGGTGTCCTTTAAATCAGTTCTCTTGACTAAAATGTGTCAGACATGGCTATTATGGTGAGGAGGACTTAACCTAGAGCTTCAAAAGGACATATTGGAATGAAATTCCCAGTGAGTATTGACTATTGAGTGGTAGAGTTGTTATTTTGTGTCTAGAAATGTGACTATTAGTAATTTTGGTGGAGCTGGGAATTTGAATTAAATTGGGAATTCCGTTTTATAAGTTGAATCAACTTTTCTTGTTCTATTTTACAGTATCCATTCACTTGAAATTCCTCGACTACTACCCGTAAGGAATAAGCTTTTCGAGTTGTTCAATAGCCCTCCTCCCATGCATCAATTTTTTTAAGGGAAAATTTCATAAATGACTACATTTTAAGGGTTAAAAATCTGGCATAGCAATATTTTGCTTATTTACAGTTTGTAGCTATTTTTTTGTTTATTCATTTTTTTTGTTTGTATTCAATTTTTGTTTTCGCTGTATTCATGACTAAAATAATTTTTTCTCACTGTATTCATGAAATAATTATCTGTATTCGTAAATTGGCTTATTTTATTCCTGAATACAACAAGTAAAAAACTTAATGTATATACACCAATAATTACACAAATGCATCATATTTTTCGATATGTATACAACGATCTACAAAGCGAAAAAATCGTATACAACATAGATACACCAAAAAATTAACAAAAACAAGCGAAAAATATTGTACACACAAGAAATATACAACAAATACAACGAAAAAATTAATGAATACAATGAATTGTATGCTAAAAAATTAATGAATACACCGAAAAAGAAAGGTGATTTTTCAGTATCCGTGTATATCCCATCAAATCCGGCCAAGATCTCGACCGGATGCGATCGTAAAAGCTCGCTTGGCCGGAGAAAGTCGTGGTGGTCGTAGGGGTTTTGTGATTTTGGGAAGGGATTTGACCAATTTGTGGATGGGCAGCAAAAGCTTGAAGCCACCCATTTACATCAACTTGATCAATTCAATTGATATAAATCAATTAGTAATTAACATCTGTAAAGTGGAAATTGGGCAAGATATTAATATAAGTAACCTTGTTGAACCGTATATGGTCGGCATGAATGGCATCTTGATGGGTTGAAAAAGGTCCAAACATACCATTTCTCGGCAAGAGCGATCTCGTGGTAGGTAGGCAAGCAGGTGGGGGGGGGGAGAGAGAGAGAGATGGGAGGATTGGGTTGAAGTGAATAATGTGATGATGGGGTATTTTACTTTTGTATATATATATAGCTATAAGATGTATTTAACATATAATTATTAGTTATGGAATGTAATTATTTTAAACTATAGCTACTAAATATAAATATGTAGTAATGTGAGTTATGCTATGTAGTAATCCCTTTTTTTAAATATCGAATTGTATTCAAGATCTTTTGTTTTCAATTATCTAGTAAAAAATCATTAAAAAAAAGTAGATTTTTGCAATAAGATTCATTTATTATCCTTTTTTGATTCCAGGTCAAATATAAAATGCTATCAACATAATAATTTTATATTTTATTTGAAGTTTGAGTTTCATGAATTTTTCTTGAAAAAAAAAGAAGTTAAAATCTCCTGAGAGACATCATATCAATTGAAGAGCTTCTTAAACTTCTTTTCCAAATTTCAATTTCACTATATCAGATTCGAGATTCAAATAACAGATCATATTATAAAACAAATTTAAAATGATTTTCAATCTATTGCCAAACTTGGTCACTCACTAAAGGTCAAACAGGCTTTTCTGGATTTAGTCGCTTCAACAGCTAGTTTCTATAATTGTGTATACTTCGTCAGAGGATGGAGTACAAAAATAGATAATATTAAAAAAATCTGAATAAACCGTTTAGGTACGAGAATAAATTAATCAATCCAGATGCGTAACCTTGATTTCCAACTTCCAATTCGATATTATACTAGGTCATACGGGAAATTTCTAGAAAATAGGGCGTGATTTCATCATCTAGGGCGTCATACACGATTAAATAATCGCTAACCTTCTATTTCTGTCCACTCCTATTATTATATTGAAATAATTAAGTATTGGTTAAACAGTATTGTCATGTTAGAATTATAATGCAGTACCTGTACAAGACGTACTACAGTAAATAGGATTTTGTACTACTTGAGTATAACTTTTACTTTAAATGAGAGAGACATAAAGAAAGGATGGTGGAGAGAAGAATAAGAAAACAATATATACTCATTCTCTTTTTTAATTGAAAAACAAACAATTATCTATATTTTTAAACAAAAAGACTTTACCATCTATATACTAGCATTATATTTAACAAGTGTTTACGAGAATCATATCACTAATTACAAATAGTACAAGCATTATATTTAACAAGTGTTTACGAGAATCAGATCACTAATTACAAATAGTACAGCTTAATTAAAAAAATTATATTTTCAATGTAAATGTTAAAATAGAGACCGGGACATGAATTTAGAGAGCCAAGAAAATTGGGAGAACTCTTTCTGCCTTTCATTCATCATAATGACCTTCTTATATAAAAGTAAGATCCTTCTTCCCCTATTCTAATAAGGTAACTCTATTCCAATAGAATTACAAATCCTATATTACCATAATTACACATTCACCATAAATAAAATCAAACCTATTACAATTAGACTAGAATAGGATTTCCACCGACTTAGGGATTTGCCGACTTCACCGACGTGACCAGACAAACTGGTCCGGTCACATCCAGTATCAATAGTAAATAACTTAATTTTTTTTTTTTTTTTAAATATCACTCTTGATGGAGTTTTTTACCGGACAAACTGATCTTTCTTTTGATCTGGCGCGCAAGCATAAATAGATAAGTTGGTGTCCAAAATAAAATTGAATTTAAATTATATTAGTAGCATTTTCTTATTTGGTGGGGACTGAGCTGAATAAGTTATATCTACTTATTGATTTTGTTTTCGTTAAAATGAAAAAGACTAAATTGTTGATTGGCGATATGTTCATCTATTGTACTGCTATTAAATTCGTCAACATCTATCTCTCAACTCCGTCCTGGCGGAGCTAGGGGTAGGAAGTTGAGTTCGGCGAAATTCAATAATTTTAGGTTAAATAATTATATTTAATTTAATAAAGTATTTGATATTTATAAATTACAAATTGAGAACCTAATACTAAAAAGAAATAATATCTCAAAACCCGTAAACTTCAATTCTTTTCCGTGTCTTACGATCCTAATCCTCGGAAATTAGGTGGTCCAAAAATCTCTCCCACTCGATAAGAGAAAGTGGATGGACGGTTTAGGAAATAGTACTAAAAAGTAAATAAAAGAAGAAAACTACAAATGAATCGTCTGTTTAAAGACAGTACGATCATGAACAACTGCACCACATGACTTACAAACTTTGTTAGATTCTTTGCTTTGGATAGGATCCACGAAACACTGTAAAATCCTCAGAGAAATTACAACTGATTCATTCATTCACGTTTTTTCCACTTATATACAGAGTACGAACAACTCCCTCAGTAGTTTCACTATACTTTTACTGCCACTACTTACCACGTTCGGTAATTAATTACGAGTAGTAATTAATCAAACAAATCGCGAAATCAGTTGTCTGAACAATTATATGTCGCCATGTCACGTGAGAGGAAGTGACTATGAAATCAAAGTGGGCGAGTGGGGCGGGGTGGGGGTGGGGTGTTTGGTGAAAAATAAATAATTTCTCAGAGTTGGGGGCTTTTACAGAGATTAAAAGGCCGAAGGAATCATTAGATGAAGTTAAGGCTTTTCCATTTTCTTTTTATATAGTTTTGCTTTAAAACTGCACTAGTTAATATGAAGGGTGTGTTTGTACGAGGAAAAATGAATTTTCGGAAAATATTTTTCACGAGAAATCTAGTTTTTAATGTTTGGTATGGCGAAAGTGATTTTTCATGGAAAACATTTTCCATCAAAAGTATGAAAATGACTTTCTTCAATTATAAACGGAAGTTTTTTCCTTACAATTATCTTAACTTATAACTTCATATATATTACTCCCTTTGTCACAATTATTTATGTGATATAGTTTGTCTAAAAAAGAATGATATATTTCTATATTTAGAAATTATTAAACTTAAAAATTTCCCTTTTATCCTTAATGAAATGATTTATAACCACACAAATACATATGACTTATTTTAGACCACAAGTTTCAAAAGTCTTCCGTTTCATCTTTCAACTAACACGTGGACATTACTTTTAATCTAGTAACTAGTAATCAAAAGTTTAACTAAAACACTCTTCCATTTATTGATATTATTAATAATTACTAGTATATATTTTTCTTAAAATAATTTTCACTTACCAACCATATACAAGAAAATATTTTTAGCTCAAAAAATAACTTATATCATAACCAAACACACCTTAAACTAGCACCCCAGTATTTTTGGATGAGATAAGATAAATATACACGATAATGTCAAGAGGTGAATCCATACTAGTAATATATAAAGAGGACGCTTTCCAAAATCTAGTGCTTCAGCGGTTCCATTGATTAATATATAATCTTATTTTTACTTGAACAAGAAGTTTTAAATTTGAGATTAAAATTCTTTTTGGTTAATTTTGTAATTATATACAAGAAAGAAAAAGAAAATAAAAAGAGAAGTTGGATGGTGACTCCTGTTTTTCAAGAAAACTCACAAGCATCGGTGGCCACATTATTTAGTACTGAATTTCTTGATACATCACTTTCCTCATTCATTCATCATTCACCCAACTTGAGTAGTTGATAGAATAAACTGCTTCTCGTATTATTTTCTCCTTTTGTTTTCCATTATTTTCTCTCCCACCCAAACAAATTTATAATTCCTTCTCGAGTTGTCACACATACTTTCTTTTGTCTGTGACCTTATATTTATGTGAAAAGGTGAATTGATTACGATTCCTTCCACTTTAGGAAAGTCCCTTCTTGAGGTATATATTTTTTGTTTCAATCTCCCATTCCCCTTGTGACCCAACAACAATATCATTCAATTATTCTCCTTTTCTTATCACCACTTGCCCCCTCTATTATCCATTAGTTATTTATCAATCTATTGTGTAAATGGTTTATTACACCATCAAAGATTATGATCGGTGATAAGTATTTTTTATTATTAACCAGAAATATTAAGTTCGGGTCATAAAATGAAATTATCGTTGATTGTAACGTTTTATTCCAAAATATGGTGCGAAACTGAAAAGGTCTTGGTAGTGTTAAAAAAAATAATGAAATATAAAGAAGGTATACACAAGAATGTGGAGAATATTTAAAAGAATGCAAACCCCTTTTTGGTATCCTTAATTGCTGTAAGTATTGATTCCCGTCCGATGTTTAGGGTAAAAAGTTTCCATGTTTGGAAATATTAAAGACTATGAATATTAAATAAACTAAAGTGTTTTTAATTAAGGTGGCCACGACAACCAAGTCCATTCGTTTCCCTTTAGGTGGTATATATTAATTAGTTAATTAAACTGTGCTACACTGTCAGATATTATTGAGATTAGCAATTTGTAATTTTTGTTATTATATTGTGATGTCCAGCACGCTTATCTGTCTCGTTCCCCATCTCAGACCCCAAGAAATACAAAGGTAAATTACATAAGTGAATAAATTAAAACAACTTGATCTAGATATAGCCACTTTTATTATTATTTTTAAACATATACCCCTTTTAAAATCTTCCTAGTTCTTAATCAAACGAACCAGGAGGAATATTATGAAGAGTTCCTTTGCCTCGATTGCATTTAGCCACGGAGAACTGACTGTGTACGGCATCAGCCGTAAGACATGATGAGTAAGCTACACTATCAGTAAAACTTTATATTAAAAAAAAAATTGAAGTGTTGTGCTTATAAATGAAGATCTGCTTGTGGTTCTCAGGATCATTTATCAGATTTATGTTTAAAAAAAGTTTTTTTTTTAAATATTGATGCAATAAATTGAAAATAAAATCACCAGCATCTATGATAATATGGATGATTCAACTATATTTGGGAGGCCCTGCTTGATAACTTTTTAAGAAAAAAATATTATTTCGTTACGTTTTCTTAAAATCAAACAACCTTTTCTCGTCCAAGCTATAAATCATCCCTAATTTCTAATTGGCCTCACATTTTTATGATTTCAAACTTTTCAGTCAATTAATTCAACTATCTAGAAACTTCAAGTTCCCGATTCTCATTTTACCCCTAACGAAAAATAGAACAACAAATTAAAGTCCAGCCTATTTCTTTGAAGGGTATAGAAATTTTAAGTACTTATGATATTCTGTTCAAGTTGGCATCGCCAATTTTTATAGTCATGGGACCTTTTGTTAATAATTGTCATCTTAGCAGTCCCTAATTCCTTAGAAAGTCCTTTGGAAGCTTTCTACGGTTTTTATATATTATACCTTTTCTAGATAATATGGTCAAAATTGAGATCTTCTTATTGTCTCTCCGGCCAAGGGAAACAAAAGAAAAGAATTACAGTCAAACCTAGCTACACATTTTTTGGTATAGAAAGTTGCTGAAAAAACTAAAAAAGTGAAGTTTCTCTCATGTCTTGTCAACTTATCATCTTAGGTTATTTTCTCTCGTCAAATGTTACTAAGCGTTTGGACAATATTTGATTGAACTTGAAATGTTATTTTAGAATCAATATTTATTTTACAATTTCAAATATTCTTTTTAATTTCAACCAAATATTCTACGTTTGCTTCCTTGCTTTGTGTAAAACAAATAATTACTAAAAATAGTTACAAATAGTCGGATATAGATATTTAACGAGGTAACAAGAAACTTACATCGATTGATTTTGCTCCTACTGTGGCAAATCCACCATTTAACTATCACTACAAAAGAAAATGAAATAGCGATGGATTCTAGCGCAAACCATTTTTCATCGCTAACTACCATTTGAATTTAATAAGGATGATGATGTTATTGAGGCCGTATTTTTTTCCTTGTAAATCGATGTTATCACCCATTTTATAGCATCTTACTTACTAGGAAAATGTTGTTATTTGAAACTTTTGCGCTTTTCGTTTATAAATGTGGATACTGTTTTGATTTAAAACAGAAAATCGATGAGTTTTTGTAGAAATATGGATAATTTGAAAGGACAAACCAATATATAATATGAAATTACAAGGTCATTGATCGGTTGTTGAACAATTTTATGATGAGAAACTCTAATGGGCTTGTAGCCCAAAGGCATACTATAGCAGCTGCCTACTATTCGTCAAATAGCGTTTCTTATTTTTTCGGTTATCACTTTGAAAAATAATCATTATCATAGATTTTTAAATACCATTGATGAAACAATATGATAATATCCTGAACTTTCGTATGTAAAATTTAAAACTTCACAAAAATAACTATTTTTCAATTTCTGGAGCCGACTAATAAATATTTATGAATATTAGCCTAATATGCACATTCATGAGTAAAATAGAACAATCTCCATAGAAGTGTTTCCAAAATCGGAACCTCCCTCAGATTCTCTCCATTACAATATACCTAACCATGATATTTATCTAGCCTACACACAAGGATGTTATTATAGCCACTATTCACTAGGCAGCTAACCCGCAGCCCAAACCTACCATGCACCTCCTAAGTAAAATAAGGCGATTTCTACTGTTAGAATTAATATAATTGTGATTTTTAATTTGTCATAGTGAAAATGGAAAACCGCAAGAGTAGCTGTATATAGGAATAATATCAAACAAATTGCCAAATTGGATTCTTCCCTCGGTTGTCCTACCAATTATATTATTACATTAAAAAATTCGTACCCATGGTGTCTAGCCTACGCACTAGTACTAGTATGTTAGCCACTAATTAGTTAGAGCAACCTACCTTAATCCCAACCCTACTATCACGCTTTGGCAACATAATGCTATATCTTTTGTTAGGGATGATCTAATCCATTGTAAAAGGAATAATATGTACCAAAGTTGGAAAATAATTAGATTTGAAGTTTTCATTTTATCATTAATGATCATACTCTATGACTACACAAACTCTATATCATGTTTATAATAACAAATTGTTTCAAGATATTTATAACCTCACAAATATTACGATATATTAAGATCACCAAATTCAAAATCTTACTTTGTTTCTTAATTTTTACGCCCAATCAAACTACGTCGTATATATTAAAAAGGGGAGTACATAATTGTAATTTGCCTGTGTAGATGCAGCTATATAGAGAGGGAGTAGGAGTAATAAGAAGCAAAGTTGTCAAAATTGGATGCCGCCCACAGTTGACCCAACTCCTAGTCGTATCCATTTGCTAAGATTGGATGCCGACAAGTTGTCCTCCCTATCACATAACACCTATCTATTGTGTGTAGCCGATATCTAATTATGGTGTCCACTAGGCAGCCCATGCATAACCTCAAACTAACTATGGCGCTGCACTACATTTCCTATTTCCTACGAGTCAACGAAAATAGTGTATATTAATATTGCAAGTTTAAAAAGCTGCCGAAAGTTTTTTTTTTTTTTTGTTTTTTTTGTTTTTTGTTTTGGTTCCTCTTTATACGGACTGGAAAAAGGAATAGAAGTATAGGTTATATAGCCGTTCTAGAGGAACACTGCCAATCAAAATATTTGGAAAGGCAGCAATAAGATTTCCATTACAAGCTATTATGAGTTAGGAGCCGTTTGGAAATGGTTTGAAATCATGAGATGAAATCATGTTTGGACATGCAATTTGAATTTCTTAAGTGTATTTTTTCTGATAGACATAAAAACCTACAAATTGTGACAACTATCAAAATATTCTCAATTCTTATACAATCTTACCAAATGAGAAAATGCTTAATAAACAAAATTAATACACCACTAGAAGGCGTCTTTCTAAAAATACAAAATTAATTGATCAAACTTTAGTTCAATAAAAGAAAATTTAATATGAATAGAACGTGAATTATCGTTTTAATATAATCCTCCCACATGATAGACATAAATAAAGGTTGGTAAATGGTTGGTGGGAGTAATAGTTAAAAATATCTATTAACTTATGGGTCAATTTTTACAAAATATAAACTTATGGGTCAAGTTTTACATTTAAAGATTTTGAAGCCATGGTTTGAAACCCCAAATCGTGCTTTTTTTTTTTGATGATTTGGGATTTGAAACAATGAAATGAAATGCACGTCCAAACACTGATTTCATCTCATGATTTCAAACCATAGTTTCAAATCGCATGTTCAAACGCCTACTTAGATATATCATACTTACGCACGTTATTTTGTTGGTTCAATTCTACTAATTATTCAAGACGATATCATTTGGTTAGTTTTTGACTTCTCACTTCTATCAACCAAAATTAGATCTTTGAGACAGGAAAAGACCCACATACATTACCAAACCTGGACATATACATCAGCTTTGGTAAGTGCAAATAGGAGCCACAAATTGCAAAGAATCCAAGTTAGCCATTTATCCTGTAAAGGAATTGGATAAGGATGCTATTGTTTGCTCTGCCAGTTCATTTTGCATACAGAGGATGTTATAGTTTGCTCTGCCAATTCATTTTGCGTACTGAACATTTAGCATTTCGAACATCTAAGAATAATGGGGCAAGGGAAGACAATGTTTTTAGGGGAAAGATCAGGGATGCCCCTCAAAATAAAAAAATTACCCGCCCATATTCCTATTATTTTAATGCTCCCAGAAAAAATTAAAAATATTTACCCGAGTTGGCCCCTAGTTATGATACCAACACAGATATAAATATACCTTTATGGACAGATAATCATGAAATATACCTAGCCTACCTGCTTCTTCTTTAGTCCTCCATGATACCATCATGATATATAAATATACCGAGATGGTATTATGGAAGATTATGTTCCTTAATTAAAAATGAAACACTTTTTCGAAAAACTTCTATGATACCATCGATATACATATATATATAAATATACCGAGCATCATAATATGATATAAATTATGTTCATTAATTAAAAATGAAACACTTTTTTCGAAAAAAAAAACTTCTATGATACCATCGTCTTATATACATATACCGTGATGGTATCGTGAAGGATTATTTACGCCATCGAATTATTTATTAAATCTTCAATGAGATACTCAGATCATAATATCAATGACTCATCCATGCCATATAAATATACCGATTTTACAATATCATATATGGATCCAACTAGATTATGGTTCGCGAAAGTCCCTTTTTTTTATTAATTTGGTATTTAAAATGATAATTGAACGATATAGACCAATTGGAGGCCACGTGATATATAAATATACGCATTAATAAAAATGGTACTTTTGGATGTATCGGGAGATAAGGTCAAAAATATTGATTTAGCGGGGGGGTACCGTTCGGGTAAATACTTTCAAATGGGGCATAAAAGCGAAAATATTTGGGCATAAACGAACCATTTCCGAGGTAAATATTTTATATTTTGGAGGCCATTAGTCATGTTTTCCCATGTTTTTATGATCTGGACTGATCCAATATCCCACTCTTCTGGCCCAATTCGACCTTTGGGTCATTTGCACTATTGTTCCTATTTTCTGCTCTTTAATTTTTCTCCTTCAAATGGGCTGGTCTTTAATGTTTGCCCTTCAAAGTCGAACTTCTGCCTATAGAGATATAAGTTATGTATTTTAATATCCACAAGTTATATTTGCGCCTTTAAAGAACTTATTCCCCTATAGACATAAGTTCTATTTTGAAGGACAAAATTAAAGACCAACCCTTTTGAAGGTCAAAAATTAAAGACCAGTCCAGTTGAAGGTTAAACTGTGCAATTACTTCCTTTTTTTTAACTGCGAAATGTAACTAAATCTAATTCATTTTTTTTTTTGCGCGGATTGTCCTTCTTCTGGGGTGGTCTTTAAATTTTGCCCCTCAAATTGGTGGTTTTAAGTTTTTCCCTTCGCTTGAAAAGGTGGCCGAAAATACTGAGGTTCTGGGTTCGAATCCCCGCTCAGACATAAAAATAAAAATAATTTCACAAGGCAAGGCTTTGAGAAAATCTGCCTTATGCGGCACAGGTTGCCTTAAGGAATAACTAAAGTTATGCCGGATCCGGCATGGTTTGCCTTAAGGCATAACTAAAAGTTTGTCTTATAAGGCAACCTATGCTAGATCCGGCATAACTTTAGTTATGTCTTAAGACAACCTATGTTGTCTCCGGCAGAGGTTGCCTTAAGGCATAACTAAAGTCTGCCTTTTAAGGCAACCTCTGCCGGACCCGGCAGAACTTTAGTTATTCCTTAAGGCAATCTATGTCGCATAAGCCATACTTTTCCAAAACCCTTGCCTTGCATTTTTTTTACAATTTTTATGCCTGAGCCGGGGTTCGAACCCAGAACCTCATTGTATTATAGGCGAAGGGCAAGAATTAAAGACCAACAATTTGACGGACAAAAATTAAAGACCACCACGAACAAGGGACATTCCAGCGAATTGCCCATTCTAATTCAACTCTAAGCAGGCCCATTAATATTAGTTAAAGAAGTAAATCTACTAAGTATATACCTGAAGGAACAATTGTCGTCTCCAGCAACTTGAATTAATCTTCATGGCCTTTGCATCACGCTGAGCCCGAAATTAATAATCTTCAAGCGTACAATCATTTTGGTTTTGAGTTTGATCTCTTCTTTTTCTAGTATGTATGTAGTATGTACTGATCTTTCCTTCCTTTCACTTATTGTCAAACATACGTTACCTTAATCGGCCCACATACCAGCCGTTAGGCCTCACCTTTTAATTGCACGGTTTCCCTTCAAATGGACTGGTCTTTAATTTTTGTCTTTTAAATGGGTTGGTCTTTAATTTTTGCTCTTCAAAATCAAACTTATGCCTAGCGGGACATAAGTTATTTAAAGGTGCGGGCATAATTTGTGGATATTATGATGCGTAACTTATTCCTCTTTACGCGTAAGTTCGATTTTGAATGGAAAAAATTAAAGACTAACCTATCTAAATTCTAAAGAGAAAATATTAAAGACCAACCCAAAATAGGAACAAAAGTGCAAATGTGGAGGACGTGAAACTGTGAAAGTGGGCCATTGATCATCTTTGCCAACAAGAGGCAGTTATGAAAAGTTGGGCCTCATCTTTTGGTGGACGACAAGCAAGCGGGCCATTGACTCTTTTTGCCAACAAGAGTTAGTTGGTGAACGATGAAAAGACATACCCGACAGTTGATAGCCCTCCTCATGACATGCTTTATGATATTTATTAATTAGTGCTTAACTGGGGTGGTAAATGAACGGTTTAGATTGAAGATGGATCAAAATAAGCTGAATTAATAAATAGGTTATTGTTCAATGATGTTTAAGAACTAGTTATTGGGTCAAGATTAGCTAAATGATGGGTCACAACCCTCAATTTTATCAAGTTTTAATTTCTTTGTTTATTTTTATTATAATTTGTTCAATTAGCAAACAAACTAACCAAAAAAAAAAACTTCATTATTATAGCTATATGAGTATAATATATCAAACAAAAAAAAAAAAATTGAAGAGGTTGATAAGATTTCTCATAAGTTAATTTGGGCTACATATTTAGTTCAAAATATCATAACTTTTAGATGAACTTAATTTGGACATATAAGATGAACTGAGTTCATAAATGAACAAGTCATTAGCTTGGTCAAACTTACACAACTTGGGCATATTATGTTTTTATGGATAAATTTAATCACCACTATGCTTAAGGTGTTTTAGCTACTAATAATGAGCTTAAGAAGGAAACCACTATTGCATCCTTTAAAGCCCAACTAATGGTGTCAAGTCACATCTTCCAACGAATTTGACATGCCCTGCACCCCAGGAAAAGAGAAGTATCCCAAGTGGATTTCGTTTGTTTCCGATGCACTACAAGTTGGTAAAATATTTATTCAATGTTTAATTTGCTTTTTGTAACACGGCTAGTGTTAAATACACCGTCACGAGAAGATTGACATTTAATACCACCTCTCATTGTAATAAAGTTTTTGAAAATCCTTACCAATATTTAAGGTAAAATGAAAATAAGAAGGAATAACTGAGGGGCAAATACATTTCTTGTTTCTTAAAAGGGGAATACTTGCATTGTTAACTTCTTAATACATCAATACAAAATTCTATCTTTCTTTTATGTAGATGATGTCTGGTTAATTTGTGCATCTCAACTAATTCATCAATGAAAAAAAAAAACTAATTCATCAAATTGTCTACTACAGTTCAAAAACACAAGTACAACTATCGAGTCAACATGCTTACCAAAGACTTTGGAGCACATGGAGTCATGCTAAGTGTTATAATTAAAATTCAAACCTGAATCTTTTGTCGTTGCTTGTATACTTCAATCACTAAATCATCCTCTTAGAGACTTTTTAACGCGGAAACGATAAAAACACAAGATTAACGTGGTTCGGATCGATGTGATCCTAGACTACGGAGAACGGCCGACACTTTTTAATATCAAGGGAGAAAGTAAGTTACAAGATTGAATACTCTTAGGTTCTATGTTCTGTCCTACTTAATAAATCCTAGCTAGCATATATCTGTATTACTAGGTCTAATCCTTATCTAGGAAGGATCTAAATCCCAATAACACTCGAAAACCAACAAAGAAAAAAGTTTCCTTTTATTTCTTTCCGCTTTTGAGTAGGAATTGGCTTTAATATCTTCTCTACTTCACAATCTCTACCTTGAGATGAATTTCGAGCTTTCATATGAACGTCATTCAGTCCAATATCTCTAAGTCTACGTGAGCTAACTCCGTGTAGGAAACAAGATACACTAACTGAAACCTTGTACATACTAGTAGCTCCACCTTGCCCTGCCGTTCTCCATCCTGACACATTAGTTGATGAGAACTACTGCCAAATTCATACAATGACTGAACTTGACAAGAGGAACCATCTTGGTCAACATATCCGCTGCGTTGTCCTTTGTGTAAACCTTCAAGACCTTAACTATGCCTTGTTCAACAACATCACGAATAAAATGGAATCTGATATCAATGTGTTTGGTGCGATCATGAAATCTCTAATTTTTTATCAAGTGAATAGCATTCTGACTATCATATTTTAGAGTTGATTCATGTTGAACCCTACTCAATTCTGACACCAAACCTTTCAACCATATAGCCTCCTTTACTGCTTCTATATATTCAGCTTCTGTTGTGGACAAAGCAACTATAGACTGGAGAGTTGCCTTCCAACTTATGCCACTACCTGCAAGAGTAAAGATATTGCCCGTTGTTGATCTCCTTCAATCAAGATCACCTGCAAAATTAGAATCCACATAACCAAGGACCGAGAAGCCTTCATTTCTCATCCTACAAAAAGTTAGACCAACATTCGAAGAACCTTTAAGATATCTCAATGTCCACTTAATTGCTTCCCAATGTGTCTTACCCGAATTAGACATGAATCGACTTACCACACTCACTACTTGAGCAATATCTGGCGGAGTGCAAACCATAGCATACATAATACTATCAACTGCACTAGAATAAGGAACTTTTGACATGTACTTCACCTCTTCCTTTGATTGCGGTGCCATCAAAGAAGAAAGTCTAAAATGTTGTGCTAACGGTAAAGTAACGGGTTTACATTTATTCATACCAAATCTTTGAACTACTTTCTCAATATATTTTTTTTCTGTGAGAGATGTACCTCACCGTTCTTCCTGTGAATCTCCATTCTAAGGATTTTCTTAACTTCACCTAAATCTTTCATGTCAAACGCCTTACTTAGCAGTTTCTTCAAATCATTTATATGTCATACTATTAGCAGCAATAAGCATGTCATCAACATATAACAAGAATAAATATTTGAATTACCAGATACCGTCATGTGATACATGCATCTATCAAATGCACTTCGAGAAACCTTTAGTAATCATGAACGCATCAAATCTCTTGTATCAAATCGTCGTGGTGATCCGTTTCAAACCATACAAAGATTTCTTCAATTGATAAAACTGGTCTTCTTTTCCTTCAATAAGGAAACCCTCGGGAGGAAACCCTCGGGCTGATTCATGAAGATCACCTCTTCAAGTTTACCATGTAAGAATGAAGTCTTGACATCAAGCTGATGAAGCTTTAAGTCATAATGGGCAACCAAAGCTAGTAATAAATGAATTGAGCTATGCTTCATGATTGGTGAGAAAATCTCATTGTAGTCGATTCCCTCCTTCTGACAAAAGCCCTTAGCAACCAATCTCGCTTTGTAGCTAGCATCTTCTACACCCGGAATGCCATCCTTTTTTCTGAAGACCAATTTTTAACCAACAGTTCTCTTCCCCTTTGGTAGACTCACCAAATCCCATGTCTGGTTCTTGTGCAGAGACTCCATCTCTTAGGTCATGGCTAAACGTCATTGATCAGCTTCACCACACATAGTAGCTTTTGTATAGCTTGAGGGTTCCAGATCCTTTATTTCCTCCTCCGCAGTAGCTAATGCATAAGCCATAAGATTAGCTAGCGAAGGTTGAGGATAATATTTTGGATTAGGTTTCGGAATTCGTTTGTCCCTTCTAGTAGCTATACTGTATGGTTCACCCTCAGGTACTATTGTGTGAGCTTTTTCATTATCTGACTCCACCTGAGTCACTTGATCCTCGTGCTCGGTGAGTTTTACTTTTTTCCTCCACCTTTTCTGTTGTAAGAACTTTCTGTCCTACAAACTCAATAGAAGTCTTTACAGGATCAAGCATAGAAGCCTCATAAAAAGTAACATCTCTACTGATTACAAACTTAAGAGTATCTAAACTCCATATTCTATATCTTTTTAAATAAATCTTTTCGATCTCTAGGTTCTAGTTTTCCACCACTTACATGATAATATAAGGGACATCCAAAGATTCTTAAGTACGAGTAATCAGACGGTTTACTTGACCATACCTCATTTGGAGTTTTGAAGTCAATCGTCGACGCTGGAGAACGATTAACAACATAACAAGCAGTATTTACTGCTTCCGCCCAGAACTCCTTAGGCACCTTAGCATTAGAGAGCATACATCGTGCTTTCTCAAGAAGAGTGCGGTTCGTCCTTTCAGCTACTCCATTATGTTATGGTGTATGCCTAACAGTTCTATGTCTCAATACATCATGAATCTTGCAGAAATTGTCAAACTCTTCATTATAAAACTCCAAGCCATTATTTGTTTGAAAACACTTAAATCTTTCTGCCACACTGAATTTCAATTAATGTCTTCCAGTTTTTGAAATTCTCAAGGACATCACTCTTAGCCTTTAAGAAGTATACCCAAACCTTGCATGAAAAATCATCAATGAAAATAAGGAGATATCTCTTTCCACCCTTGGATGGAACCTGAGATGGACCCCATAAATCTGAATGAATGTAGTCAAGTACCCCTTCGGTTTTGTGCTTGCCCGTGCTAAAGCCGACCCGTTTAACTTTCCAAGGACACAATGCTCACAAAAATCAAGTATACTAATCTTCTCACCTTTCGAAAGGTTTCGGTTGCTCAAAATTGCCAACCCCCTCTCGCTCACTTGACCTAATCTCATATGCCACATCTTAGCCTTGTCATCATCTCGATAACGCGAGGTTACGGCATTCGCGACCTAGAATGGTGCTGCCCATAAGTACATAAAGACCACCCTCCAGTCTGGCCTTTAACATGACCAGAGAACCCTTGGTCACCTTGCAGATTCCACCTTCACCGGCATGCTTATATCCGAGCTTATCAAGAGTATCAAGAGAGATCGAATTCTTTGTCATATCAGGCCAAGAGAGATCAAATACTTTGTCATATCAGGAACATGTCAAACATTAGACAATGTTCTTATGATGCCATCATGACACCGTATACGGGCTGAACCAATGCCTGCTATTTCATATACTACATCGTTACCCATAAGTACAGTCCCACTCTTCTGCTCATAGCTAGTAAACCAATCTTTTCTGAAGCACATGTGAAAGGTACAAATTAAATCTAAAATCCACTTGCGTGTCTGAATGTCATCTGTTGAAGTAGTCAGCACATAATCTTCTCCAGATGTCTGAGCTACTTGAACCGTAGATGCACTGGCTGTTGTTTTATCAATCTTCTTATTCGGGTAATCCCTCTCAAAGTGACCCTTTTGATGACAACCCCAACATTCAGCATCCTTCCTACTCACCCTTTTCCTATACTTTGACCTAGCTAATGATTTGACTCTTCTTCTTTGGCTCGAGCGACCTCTAACCGTCAAACCTTCACTATGGTCTTCCTTCTCACCATTGTTGATATGGTTTCTTAATTCATCTGAATTCAATGCATGTCTTAACATCTGTAACGTGACCACTTCCTTACTGTACATCATTGAATCAACTATGTCTTTGTATGCCGGTGATAATGAAAACAGTAGAGTGCACGCTAGTTCTTCATTTCCCACTTTAATATCAACATGAGTAAGATCCATAGCCAATTTATTAAAAGCATCAAGATGTTACTAATTTCTTCTAGTAGATATCTTCAAGTTTCTTCCATAAACTCGCAGCTATTTTCTCGGTACTGACTTCACATAACACGCTGTCTGATAAGGATAATTGAATTGCGCTAAACGCATCCATCTCAATCTTCTGCTTCTCGACCTTTTTCGTATTTTTGGGATACGAGTCGTCCAAAGTATAGACTGATCCTACTCTCCGTAACAACGCCATGATCTTGATTTTCCAGATGTTGAAGTTATTACTTCGCCCATCAAAATTCGCTACCTCAAACTTCATAGATGACATAGTCTCCTCGTCTCCTAGATCTCACGACTTGTAGGCTCTGATACCAATTGTTAGCTCGAAAACGATAAAAACACACTAATTAACGTGGTTCGGATCGATGTGATCCTAGTCCACGGAGAACGGCCGGCACTTTTTATTATTATCAAGGGAGAAAGTAAGTTATAAGATTGAATACTCTTAGGTTCTATGTTCTGTCCTACTTAATAAATCATAGCTAGCATGTATTTATATTAGTAGGTCTAATCCTTTTCTAGAAAGTATCTAAATCCCAATAACACTCGAAAACGAACAAAGAAAAAAGTTTCCTTCTATTTCTTTCCGCTTTTGAGTAGGAATTGACTTGAATATCTTCTCAACTTCACAAGACTAAATGACATCTCCTTTTAATTTCCATATAGTTTTACAAAGTAAAGATAAACGATAGGCGAATTTTAGTCAAGAGGAGATATATGATATGATATCATAAGTAAACAATAAACACAACAATATTTTGTATACTAATTTAAAATTCTGAATTTACTTCCAGAGAGTGTGTAAATGAGTCGGCCTTCTCGTTACGGGAATGTGATACGTAGTAAGGAAGGAGCACTAACCAGCTGAGATATGATGATGTACTAGTATTAGTATTTCTCCTATATAAGAAGTGAGGGTTGACACAGGTGAAGCAGACTGGACTTCGTTGTCATGCCTGCTTGCATCCGGGGCATTATCGTCAATTCACTAATTATTAAATAGTTTCATTGGTTGATAGAGAATTTCACTGTAGCTTCTTAGGAAATATTTTTGCATATTTGACTGTTTTAGCCCTCTTTTATTCAAAAGACACAGCAGATGCTTTGCTGCCAAGTGGCATATAATGACCATACCCACAAACCACGAGTCTCTTCCACATGAAGCTAGAGACAGTACGTTAGGCTAGGGTAAATTAATAATCTGATGTATTTGATTCTTTTTCTTCTTAATTATAACCCAAATAACATAGTAATAAATCTTCTTCTTTTTTTTTTTTTTGAAATGGAATAAATCATTTGGCTTTGCAAATTGGCGATAACAGATTCATTATTATCTAGCTTAGAAAGAGACATGTGCAATAGGCTTGTAGAGCATTTTAATTGCTATAGAATCAAAAGATATATACAAAATGAATTAACAGTGATTTTTATACATTTGTACTAATTTTTAAGTGGAGATAATTAAATATACAATCTTTAATATAATTTTTCAATTTAATTAAAAAGGACAAAAATAGTTATGTTAATAATCCAAATTTTGGGCCCGTGCATAACGCGGGTAAATCCCACCAGTTATTTTAAAGATTGGGGACAGGCATTATTATTATTATTATTATTATTTTAAAGGTTGGGGACAGGCACTTATGGTTAAAGTACTTGTAATTCAATAAGCATGTGGGCAAGACGAAACAAAAAGCATCATCAATAAATTAGAAACAGCAGCAGTACTAGTACAAGTTATTTTTTAAATTAGTGGAAGCATAAGTATCAGTGCTTAAAGTTAAAAGCCATCAATAATGTGCCTTTATTGCGCTATGGGACCTAGCTAACCTTTTCTCGACCAAACTGGTGTTCATTTGATTAATTAACTTTATATAAAATCCGACCATAAATTAATAGATTTTCAAACTTCACATAATGTATTACTTTATCATCACAAGTTTTTGAATTATTTAAAGAATAAGAAAATTTTATACTTATTTTGCACCTTTTTATATGAGATATAAATAGCACAAATGTTTTGTTAAATTTCATTTTTTCTGAATACATATGTTTACTTTTCATCATTAAATAATAATCCAGATTATAATTATGCATTCTTTCAGTCTCTTAAAATGTGAGCTAAGCTTCTTTTTAATATATAAAAGAAAACATTTTACATTATTTAAGTGCTTATACAACCTAATTAATCAACTAGCACCATGTTTTTGGTATGATTAAACACGTGTAATCCCCGTTTCTCGGTTTCCGTAAGACTTTAGAAAAGCAACCATTCTTAATTAACATCATAACGAAAATATTATTTCAACAAAAGCCTCATAATTAAAATCACTTTAATTAACATTAAAAGGGTTTGACTAGCTAACTAAAATTCTGGTATGTAGGGACCAGGACATAACACAATACTGCTTTGCCCTAACGCTATTTCAAGAAACAAACAACACGGTATAAAACTGCCTAGAAAGCTAACTAAGAGCCCGTTTGGATTGGCTTTATAGGCAAAAACATTTTTTTGCGAACATATAAATTGAAAAAATAAGTTAGGGTAAATCCAACTTATTTTTTTTAGGCTAAGTTGTTTTAAACATTATAAGCTTTTTAGATAAAACTAAGTTAAATGGGTCAATTATTTTTTTGAGCTTATTTTAAGACAAAATGATTTTAAATTTGGCCAACAAACAAAAAAAAAAAATGAAAAACGAATTTATAAAGCCAACTTATAAGCCGATCCAAACGGGCTCTAAGAGGATGTTTGAATTGGCTTATTTTAAGTATTTTTTAACTTTTAAGCACTTTTCTATTTTTTTATGGTATTTAGAAAAGATAAAAAATGTTTTAAACACTATTTTTAGGCAAAAAAAAGTATAAAAATAAGTCAAAAGTCAATTCAAACACCCTCTTAACCATCCATTTTTAGTTGAAAATTATGACAAATATATAGTCACAATCCAACAAGGTCAAGAACATCAAGATATGGTTAAAAGGGAGTTGTCACATAAACAAGTCACATAAGAAGCGTGTGAAGTGGTTGACAGTTTGATACTGAGTTTCCATCTCTCTTACGCTCCCGTCAACTCAAAGCAACCCGCGAAACTTTTTCTTCTGTGTCCCCATCATTCCCGACCCGACCCGTTTACACTTCACTTATTCAGATCCAAATGCCGACATTACTTCCCTTTCTTAAGCCCTTTGGCATCATTTATTGATGATATTTTGCTTCTTTAAATACTCATTGCTCTGCTAATGGTGGTATACTGGTAGGTAGGATAAAAATGTAAGTGTAATATGCTTTGAAAATGATGTTTTACTTGTTTTTGTACTTTTTATTTATTAGTTTGCAGTTGGATTTATTTATTTGCATTGTTGTCTTTGAACAGATTCATTGAGCTGGTCGGAGTTACTGTGCAGCTATCAAATGTTTGAACTTTGAAGGTAAGTCTGTTCATTTGTAATGAGGTCAGTTTTTTTTTGTCTTTCACTGATCAGTAATTACTGTTCCTGTGCTTGTTTTTATCTATTTTGGTGGTTTCTGTTTTGGAATATTGTTCTACCTCGTTTTGACATATAGAAGGAAAAAAAACAGTGTGTATACTGATATTTTTTCTATTGATCCTCGGGCAACGAGGTAATGTAATTTGTGAAATATCATATGAGATTATCTTTATCTCTTTTATTTGAATGAAATTTATGCGAGTATTGTATGTTGCATTACCAATGGCATTTATATAGGAGTGTATAGAGCTGTACAGTGACTGGAAAGTGGAAACTACTCTAGAAATGAATCTGATACACTAATTCACATCAATGTGTTGAGTGTCAATGATTTAAGTATCAGATTTGTGCAGTTGACTCCGGAAAGCACTTCTAGATTGCATCTCCTTTTTGCGATTTCGCATATTAGACTGAGATTATTGCTTTTTTTGGGGGGATTATGGGTGTTTATGGAGAATAATTTCATAGATTTTCACTGTGCAAAGTTCTGTTGTCAAATTGCTATGTTAAAAGAACTTTGTGTATGCAGATATTTGTTTGTATAGATGTTGTTAAGACAAGAATCGAGTACCTGTAAAATATTGTACAAATAAGCCTCCACCTGAAGTTGCCCTGAAAGGCAATGGATCACAAATCATGGCCCTGGAAGAAAAAATCCACAGAAAAACACCCGGTCGCTGAAGACAAAGCAAATCTCTCATTGAGAAGAAATGACGAGGAGGTAACTAAATCATAGTCTTTTCAGTTGTTCTTTTCCGTTTGTTGCCCAATTTATTTAGCTTGCAGTCCCACATCTTCACACGGCTAAGGTTCCATTGCATAGTTTATTTCCCTGTTAACAGACTGCAAATTGATTAGAATTTAGAGATATTGGGTAACTAAATGACCAGGGTCCAACTACTAGCCCCATTAGCCTGTTTGGTGGTGGTGGGGGTGGGGGGTGGGGGGTGGTGATTCTTGTGGACTAAAGTTTAATCAGGATTGATGAAGTAGAAGGATATACAAGCCTTATAGATGATGCAAACAATCCTTTCATATCATGGCTTTGAGTATACTTTCTTCTGAGCTGACATAGGCAAATGCATAAATAACTGAAAATGATCAGGGATATGCGGATAATTGGTAGTTGGAACTATTAATTCAGAGGCCCTCCTAATAGTAACTTTTGAAGGCAATAAAATTTCAAGCTGTTGGAAGCAGAAGAAATGATGATCCTGCTTGAACTTGATGAAATCATCTATACGTTTACATGTGCTTTAGCTTTTTGGTCGATGATAGTCTTATGTGCTCTGAACCAGCTTAACTACTCTTCGTCTAATTACAGACACTATTGAGTGATAAAGCCGAACTAGAAAGAGAGCTGAAGGCTGTGAACGACAAACTTTCTTCTGCTCTGGTGGAATGTCGCGCTAAAGATGATTTTGCACAGAAACAGATGAAAATTGCACAGGAAGCAATTGCAGGTAATCATAGCTAGTTTACCATCATATTTGTATATTCACGTGTTTCGCTTCTTTTCTAGCATCTTTGTTGTATTGTTTTACATTCTATCCTCCTTAGAAATCTCAAAAATGTAGTTTTTTCCCAATGTTGTACTTATGAATGTTTTATGTAGGTTGGGAGAAGACTGAAACCGAAGCAAGATTACTAAAGAGAGAACTAGAAAAAGCTCTACAGCAGAGCGTAGCTGGTGAAGAGAGATTAGTTAACTTGGATGGAGCACTCAAGGAATGCATGCAGCAGTTGCGTTTCATTCAAGGTGAGCAGGAGAAGACGATTCATGATGCAGTATCGAAGGCATCAAAAGAATTTGAAAAAACAAGGACTCTCTTAGAAAAAAAGTTAGCAGATGCTGGGCAGAAGCTTTCCCGATTAGGTTCCGAGAACACTCAACTTAGCATGGCTCTCATGGCAAAGGAAAAGGCAACAGGACATTTAAAAGGACAAGTAGCTCGAGCAGAAGCAGGTTTCAGTGCCTTGAAGACACGACTGGAATCTGTAGAAAAAGATAATGCTTCTCTGCTGTATGAGGTACGGGTCCTTGAGAAGGAGCTTGACATCCGGAATGAGGAGAGAGAATTTAATCGCCGAACAGCTGATGTTGCACAAAAGCAACATCTGGAGAGTGTGAAGAAAATTGCACAATTGGACTCCGAATGTCAAAGGCTACGCGTCCTTGTTAGAAAGAGATTGCCAGGCCCTGCCGCCTTGGCCAAAATGAGGAATGAAGTTGAAATGCTGGGGAATGATCATGCTAAAATGAGGAGAAGGAAGTCTAATCCGTATCCAAATGGTTCAGTAGACTTAACTTCAGAGACGGCTCTTGATACTCCGAACAGAAAGGTTAACTTCCTCTCTGAGCAATTATTCATGATGGAAGAGGAAAATAGGACTCTGAAAGAAGCCCTTAACAAACAAGATAATGAACTCAAACTTTCTAGGGTGACAAATGCTCAAACAACTGCTGAACCAGAAAAATATCTTCCTTCTACGCAGGAACTATCTATGACATCACTGTCTGATATGGGCAGTGATGACATAGGTGGCTGTTCCGACTCTTGGGCTTCTGCACTAATGTCAGAACTGGAGCATTTCAAAAATGAGAAACAAATAGGTCCACCTTCAATTATAAGTGTAGGAGCTTCAGATATAAATCTGATGGATGACTTTGCAGAGATGGAAAAATTAGCCGTCGAGTCTACATTTAACCCTCTGGGAGTTATTCATCATGCTTTACCGAGGGAAAATGGAAATGGGGGTGTTTTGGAGTCTCAGTTATGTTCTCATTCATCAGAAACAGATAGTACAGAAAGAGTTCCTGCGACAGATCGTTATGTTTCCAGCAATGATAACCAGTTAAAAGCAATATTGACAAATAAAGCTTCTGGTGGAGTCGACAACATACTGAAAATGCTCTTGGAGCATGGCCATGTAACACAAAGAAACCCTTGTGAAATACTGGAAGATATCAGAACTGCTCTGGCACAAAAATATCCCTCAAGTAAGAAACCTGCGGAAGCAAATGAAAGTGCAATAGATACTGATATTACATGTTCTCCCAACAATGGTGAGTGTAAGGAGATACGTGATGACTCATATACAGGAACTGATGATAATGTCTCATTAGAAAAAAAGTGTGAACCAGACATGTTGTCATATATGGGTACATCGATTAATAAGGTGATTAATATCATAGAAGGAATCAATATATCCTCGACAGATGGTAGTATTCCAGAAATCTTATCTCACAATGGTAATGGACTTCTACCATATGAAAGTGCACCGAAGGAGACAGCCTATGTGGTTCGTGTTTTCCAGTGGAAAACTTCAGAACTCTCTGCTATTCTTCAAGAATTTGTCCAAACTTGCCGTGATCTATTGAATGGAAAGGTTCACGTTGAAAAGTTTACTGAAAGATTAACTTGGACACTGGAATGGATTGTGAACCACTGCTTTTCCCTTCAAGATGTTTCAAGCATGAAGGATACTATAAAAAATCATTTTGACTGGGATGACTCGCAAAGTATTGACATGGAAACTGGGGTGATTAATCCTATCTTTGAATTTGATAAACTTCAGACTGAAGGAGGAAACTCATTATACTCTCCTGCTTTTTCCTCACTCGGTCGTATGAGTTCTTTGCCAGAGAAAAAAGTTCTATCATCTGTAGATAATGAAAGTCAATTATGGAAAGATGAGTTTCCAGAAGAGGGACCTACAAAGGCAGATCTGGAAGGGAAACTGCAAGCAGAAACTCTCCAGAGTGATTCCTTGATGGTTCAACTTCAGGAATCAGAGGAAACAGTCAAAAGCTTGCAAAAAGAAGTAGAAAATCTCAGACAGTCAAAGGGAATGATTGAGGATCAAATTGAGAAAGAAAAGATGGTGAAAGATGAACTTGAGAGGCAATTCAAAGCAGCTAAACTGGAACTGAATGAAGCTTGTCGAAAGGCTTGCTGTTTAGAAAAGGAACTGGAGGACAAAAATAAGTCCTATAACAAGCTCGATTCTACATGTCATATGCTTGAGCTGCAGCAAGAAAGGTACATCTGATGCTTTCATAAATTTGATTAGAAGTAACTTTCTAGAGGCATTTCTTTTCCTGAAACACGTAACTTGCAGCACGGAAGATCTGGAGTTATCAGAGAATGCCGAGGTGGACCCTGAAGAAAAGCTTCTTCAAAGCGTAAGTTCCCATTAGATTCAGTTACATTCTCTCTGGCCTTACAGATCAGATTTCTAGATGCATGTTTCTTCATTTCCTCTTAGATTGGTGTTCTCAAAATTCACATTACGGAATAATGTTTGTAACTCCAATATTCTAAAAGGATCATATTTTTTTGATTTTCCAAATTCAGTAACTAAAAGGATCATATTTTATTGATGTGACACATTTGTATTGGAGAATTAGAAGAGCTTTGTACTCCCAAAATGACCAGATAAAAATAAATTGAACTTGAAAAACCAAAACTATAGTCTTGTAAATGATATGATATATCTCATTGCCTATTTCAAAAAGTAGTCGAGTTCTGTAACACTCTATCAAACATGTACTAACCGCATTAGCATAAACATTTCGTTCAATTGTGTAGGATCGGGACATCACTGCAGCTTCAGAAAAGTTGGCCGAGTGTCAAGAGACTATTCTGAACCTGGGGAAGCAGTTGAAGGCATTGGCCTCGCCTGGGGATGCCGCTCTCTTTGATAAGGTGATATCTACAACTTCAGAAACAACTACTGCTACCATGACAACCCCAAGCAAGAATTTTGGACGCCGTTCATCTCTTCTTGACAAGATGCTGGCTGAGGACGATGAAATGGGGTCTCCTACTACTACCAAGGAAGTCATTCTGGATCTCAAGAAAACTACTTCCTCCAGTTTCGGTGGTTCAGTGGAACAACCAGAAAAGTCTCCATTGACAAATGGGAGTATGCATTCAGGAAATGAAGCTGTTACCGGCTCCCTGCCTATCATGCCTAAAAATAAAAAGAATGTTCTTGGATTGTGGAGGAAGTTGTTGCGAAAAGGTAAGAAAAAAGGTAGCACTACAAAACTTAAGGTATGACCTGCATGGATGTCATTCGAAGCTGCAGCCTTGTTAGTTGTACTGATGTTTATGCTTCATTCATGGCTTGGTTAGCGCGGAAAGCAATGTTTTATTTTCCCCACTGTCTCCCTCCCTTGTGTCCTCGTTTTCTTCCACTTTTTGTATTGTATGTGGTATTGTATATGAAAACTAGAACCACTCCTTAACCTAATTGGTACAGTGTTTCTACTGCAAATGGTAATAGGGATTAAACTTCTCGAATCTTGGTGGATGAACCATGTGTGACCCGCTTCATATTTGTTATGTACACTTTTTGCTAGTTGAGTAATGTGCTTGAAGAAAAGAACAAATAAAATATCTCAGAAACAAAATGATTGTCCATTTAGACATGAAAAACAAGATAAATTGCAAATGGAACCAAAAAATAGAAAGGCATATATTTGACGAACCCAAGTGAAACAATTGCACAATGCGAAGGGAATCAGATATGACTGAGCATGACTATTTTCCAGTTATAATTCAACCTATCAAAAAAAACAAAAAAATCCTGTTATAACTCAAACCAACATTTGACCCCTAACTAACATATTTGAGTAATTTTGCACGGTGCACAAATCCGGGTTCCAATTTTATTTCCGGTAGCGGCTAAACAGAAATTTGGATAGTGATTCATACTTCATATCTGCTTCAACTTCAACGCAAGCTATTTATTGTCCGTATAGTTTTTCATTTTTGGTCTTTTTCAATTGACCCCAAACCCCACCTGTGGGAATACAATGGGTATGTTGTTGTCTTTTACAATTGACCCCAGTGTGGGCGAAGAGACCACAATGAGTGTGCGTATTTAAAAAGACTGCTGTAAAGTCTCTTCTTGTTCTTATACTGGAAAGAATTAGAATACACTCTGCTAGAGCCAAAACTGGGTAGGCCAATAACTAGGAATCATAGGGAGTTTCGTGTAACGCATCTAATATGCGGCAAAGTTGCTGGTAATTCAGTCTCTGTAAACCACAAAGTTTGCAACTTCCTGCAGCCCTGCCTCCTTGTAGCATTCAGCAATTCTTTCCACACAGTCATCCCATGTACCGTCGACGGAAGCTAGATCCAACAAGAAAGCAGCTTCATCCAGTGCAACCTACAAAACAAGTATAGAATGAAAAAGGAGCATAGACCTTTCTTCTTTTCTGTCACGAACGAGGTAGTAAAATCTACCAAGGGAAATCGACTTTGGACGCAAACACATTTGAATTAAAACTGATTAGAGGATTTAGTCATACCTGAGCAGGTTGCTTCCCTTTCTTCAAATCGGCTTGCCTACCCTCCTCAGTTACTTTCTCTTTGATGTACTCGATTTGTTCATCTTCCCATTCAGCCATATTAGCAACTTCCTGCATGGGGTTCAATTAAGAGATGAACAAATAGATCTAGCATCACTGTGCTCCAAAAAGCAAGAAGATATTGATTGGATCAAGGAATGACATACATGGTACTCGCAACCCAGAGTCCACCATGGTGATTTTAAAGCCCCCCTAGCAGCATCTTTAGCTTCTACATTACGCCCAACCCTAGAGAAGAGAAGAATGAGTTAAATAGATATACAGATTTATGGAGGAAGAAAAACTATGAGATATACAGACTTCAGCAGAACTTCAGCATTAAAGACAAAAGGCCGCGCGAATCCTGGAAAATGCTCCTTCTTTGTATAAAATTCTCCCGTCACCAAAGCTGAAATCTTCCAACAGCACGTATATATCACCCAAATGCTATGATTTGAGCATTGCTTACTAAATAAACAAAAACTTTCTTACATTGTCTCCATTGTCAAAATGTTGCTTAATTCTGCGCTCCAGTACGTCTGGAAACAAGCCGACCTAGAGAGAACATCACATGCGTGCAATTAGTTTGAGTCACAATGACTAACATCAAGATACTGCAGCATACATCCCTCCTTCTACCTTCTTCAATATATAAGTATCTAAGCTTGAAATGTTTGATGCTTTAAAGTCACCCTTCTCATAAAGTTTCTTTCCAGCACCAGCTGAAATCTGGAACAATTCATCCGCTCTTTCTTGATGACCGTCTGCATCTTCTTCCACCAAAACCCTGTGAATGTACTGATCTACCTATAGCATGGTGAAAGGAAAGGTGAGATAAACTGTGCGTGCTACAAAATCAGAGTGCAAGAGTGAACCAATTAACCCTCTGAAACATCATCCAGATCCCAAATAGTAGAGCAAGTTCATAGTAGCTCACATTCTTAGCTAATAGCCACACACCATACTTGCGCACTTCTACCAATGGCATCTCCATCCTGTGAACAATGAGGATATAAATCAAATACAAAACACTCCCTCTGTTTCAATTTATGTGAACCTATTTCCTTTTTAGTCCGTGCCAAAATGAATGACCTCTTTCCTAATTTGGAAACAAATTCACTTTATGAAATGATTTACAGCCACACAAATATTCAAGACTTATTTTGAACCACAAGTTTCAAAAGTTTTCACTCTTTCTTAATATCGTGCCCAGTCAAATGGGTTCACATAAATTGAAACGGAGGGAGTATATTTTATCCTTTTCTCTGAGATCAATTAGGAAAAAATCAAGCCCAGAAAATAAACCAAGATAAGCTCCCAAAAAGTAGAATAGAGATATCCACAAAACAGAGCAATTTGATGAATTATATTACCCAGATGGGGCAGTTGGCCATCGTAACAGTGCAGTTACAGAATCTACAAAAAGAAAAGAGAAGGGAAAAGATATGAACATAGAAGCATACTTTCAACTTAAAGAAGCTTGATATCAGATCCAATTCCTACCATACCTGAACTCTTTCTGGAAAGAGGAATCGCTAGAGGAATCAGACCTTGCTTGGCACCAGGTGAAATTATTTCCTCACCTGTCATAAAGGTGTTGTACAGTGCATAAGGTTCATAGTGACCGTCAGTTATGTTGGTCGTCAAACTATCAACTCTCCTCAGTTTGAAGATCATATCAATAACAACCAAAGCCAAAAGTCTCAGTAAAGTAAGCCTAAGAAAGGATATACACAAGTCTTCGTCGGCGTACAAGATCATCCTGTGACACTTCCTTAATAAAGGATATACGCAAGTCTTCGTCAGCGTAAGGTCATCCTTGACACTTCCTTAATATCGAGTAACCAAAAGAAGCAAAAGATTGCCCAACTTGACACCACCGACACTTTAAGTTTCAGTACCAATAAAGTTACTCCTAACAATAACATACATTGAAGAGGACCTAGAGGTAAGGAAAAGTACTAATGCAGTAACTTTTAACTCTAACTAGAAGCACGCCTAACCAGCTATATCGTGTGTGTATATATATATATATATAAAGTAAGTTTTCCAACTAGTGGTTCCAGTATGCCTGTACAGACCATGTATCAGAATAAAGTATTTAAAGCGGGCTTCTCCATTTAACTTTTTCGTTTTTTTTTTTTTCTAATAGAAGAATACTCAGATTAATCAAAATTTAAAACATGGAATTAGATTGTCTCACCTCTCACCTGAAGTATTTTGAGAAGTTCATTCAAATGCTCCGGTGGTTGAGTTGCAGCCACATCTTTGATAAACGAAACATGGTCTGCATTTCAAAAGTCCCACCGTTCTCATTTCAAGTACCCATTCGTGCATTCAAAACACACATAAGTAAAATGTGTGGTAATAACCAAATAGGAACAAATTAAACTAGACAAAAATCTCGGTATACAGAGGCAACTCATACTAACATGCCACGTCCGTGCACAACAACCAATTGGAAATTCACAGTGCATTGCAAGTATATCAATCTCATTTCCAAACTAGTACTATTAACTTTTTTCCGGAAATTCTTTTCACTTTATTTGAAAATCAGCGTTTGGCCATGAAAATTGCATTACATTGCCGGTTATCAATTATACCCCTATCATCCGTATGTATATATACAAATAAACACGGAGAAGTAACTGTAGGTGTTTACAGTTTACTTTACCTGGAGAGGAAGAAGAATAGCATCGGAATGCTGCTGGTCTACAACGGCCAAACAAAATGCCAGGAAATGCGACGGCGCGTGGACATCCGAAACCAACTCCACCACCCACCCTCATTATCTATCTTCCTGATGTGTGTTGATTATCACTGCAACTAGAAACACTCTTAACCAATCCTTCTCCTTCAATTAACTGGGCTGGGCTTCAGCTTAAACCGCTGGACGAGTGACTGGGCTGGGCTTCAGCTTAAACCGCTGGACGAGTGACTGGGATGGGCTTCAACTTCTGTTCATAAAGGCCCGTTCTAACTTCCTTCTTATTTGCACTTTTGTTCCTATTTTATGCTGCTCTTTAATTTTTATTCCTCAACGCATACTACTTTTTCGCGGGACATAGTTTATACCTTCGCATCATAATATCCCACAAGTTATGTCAGTGCCCTTAAAGAATTTATGCTCCGCTAGGCATAAGTTCGATTTTAAAGGATAAAAATTAAAGAGCAGCCCGTTTGAAGAACAAACCGTGCAATTTCTTTTTATCTGGAAGAGAAGTAGGAAGATTGGGAAGTGCTGGAGGCATTTTTTTGAGCGGATTGCCCTTCTTTTGGGGTGGTCTTTAAATTTTTCTCCTCATATTTGTGGTCTTTAAATTATGCCCCTCATATTCTTCGGTCTTTAATTTTTGCCCTTCGCGTTGCAACCCCCGAGCGTTCACGCGTAAAATCATGAGGTTAAGGGTTCGAAGACCCGCTCAAGCATAAATTAAAAAAAAAAAAAAATTGCAAGGCAAGGTTTGGGTCGCGTGTATCTGGGACCGACACACACTGTAAAGAATTACCAAAGTTATGCGGACCGCATACTACGCCTTACGGGCAAACTTGGCATAAGTATGCGGTCGGCAACTTATGGGCAAACTTTTAATGGGCAAACTTTTTAGTTAAGCCTTAACTAAAAGTCTTTCTTTATGCTTTATGGGGCGACTTTTAGTTAAGTACAACTAAAAGTATGCCTATGCGCATAAAAGTATGCCCCACGTAGCGCGAATTTTCCTTAAGACATAACTAAAAATTTGCCTTATAAGACAAAGTCTATGTCTTAAGGAAAAGTTATGCCTTATGGGGCATACTTTTAGTTATGCCTTAACTAAAAGTCTGCCCCATAAGGCATAACTAGGAAAAGACTTTTAGTTAAGGCTTAACTAAAAGTTTGCTTATAAGATGCGGACCGCATAAACTTGAAGGAATTACCCAGTTATCTTTGGACCGCATACTTATGCCAAGTCCGCCCATAAGGCATAAGTATGACGGTCGGCATAACTTTGCAATTCCTTAACAAGTGTATGCCGGTGGGGGCATAAATTTAATTTAAACTCGCCTCGCGATTTTTTTTAAAATTTTGACCGAGTAGGGGTTCGAACCTGGAACCCATGGGTTTTAGCCGAATGGCAAAATTTAAAGATTTCAAATACGAGGGGCAAAATTTATAGACCACCCCAAAAGAAGGGCAATTCTTGCTGGAGGAACTAGTAACAAATGTGATATTATCCTTCGTGGAATTTGATTTTTATACTGTGAAAGACTGAAAAGAAAAATTTTATAATAAAATTTTTTATACTGTCTAATTATTAAAACTAGGTAGCTTTTTATAGTGAGCATGAATTGAAAATTAGATCTCTTCAATTCGATCTCATTTTATTTGCACTTATTAAATGTTTGATAATTATTTATATTCATACCTGTTACACAGAAATCAAATTAATGGAGTTAAGCGTAATATTGTAAACCACGACAGAGGTTAGTATTATGAGTGCAAACCTAGAGGAACGTCTCTGAAATTATCTCTAGTAATTTGATTTATATTTAAATTCAAACGTTTTAATCTTAATAAAAGCAAATTATTTAATTCCTTTCTATCTTAGGTGCTATCTAGCAATTGTCATATACGTTGAAAGGCGTATGGACCTATCATATTCTCTAATCCTACATAACTTTTACGTAATAAACTAATACTAATCGGAGGGTAATTTGCCAACTAATGTACGTCGGTAAATTCACTATATGAGGGCTGAGGCTAGCTATGAGCAGAATCAAGCTGATCAGTCTCTTCCCTCGCTAATTTCAAGTCGTGCAAGTTTTGATATATTGGTTGACATCCAAGTGATGACTTGGCCTCCTCTTTTTCTTCTTTCTTTTTCACTTGATCAGAAACTTATCCACGACTAGATTATTATTATGATATATACGTTTATTCTATGTTACGTCAATTTTAAAAATATGTGTCACCTAAACACTCCTCATGAATATATTCAAGATAAATCAAACTCATTGTATGACAGACAGATCTTAAAAAGTTGCTCTCAATAGGAATATTAAAGTTGATCGAAGCACGTATCTTGCAAATCGTCGTACGATAGTATTTCAGGGGTTTTATCTTTTTGTAGCTTCTGCATGTATTTCAACTCGAGAAGCAAAAGTTTTTAGAGGAGTTGCAACTATTCCTGTGGTTGTCTAGTTTTCCAAAGAAGAGAGCGCACTTCCTTGCTTAATTATTTACGTATCATGTTTGGATGGAGTATACGACTTTCCCAGTGGATTGGACCTTCTAAAAGCTTCACTGACAACACCTAATCGCTTCTCAAATGTTGTTTTTTTCTGTCTCATTCATTGATTAGATTAGATGTGTCATTAAAATAAAATGACTTTGTTATCTCTACTTTCTTAAAAATTCTCTCAATGAACTGGCGATCCTAAAATCATGTTAAGGAGTTTGACAAAAAAAATCTTCTAAGGATTACGACCCAAATTTTTCTAAAAGTAAAAATAAACTAAGTCTTTACCCAAAAATCTGATAAATTTCTTAGAGTTTAATTTTTATATACTATCAGCGTAAATTTTTAAAGTATCAGATCACTTGATATGTATAATTGCATACCTATATGATAAGTACTCCTACCTCTATCCCAATTTATGTGATACACATTCCTTTTTAGTTTGTTACAAAAAGAATGATACATTTTTATATTTAAAAATAATTTAACTTAAAAAATTTCCTTTTGCCCTTAATGAAATAATTTACAGCCACACAAATATTTATGACTTGTTTTATACCACAAGTTTCAAAAGTCTTTCTTTCTTTCTTAAACGTCATGCATAGTCAACTATATCACATAAATTGGGACGGAAAGAGTATAAATTAATCATGAGAAATAAGGTACCTAGCTAATACAATATTACTACTATATATAAGCAAGAATAGGGAGTTTTTTGTAGTCCTCATAGGGTTATTTTTGTAATTTCTTAGAGCTATTTAGAGGTGACATGTGTTGTTCAACTTTAAGAGTTTGTCTTATTTCTCTTTTATGTTACCCTTAATTTAGTTTAATATTACTTTAATTTCCATCACATAATTTGATAAATAAGAAAAAAAAATACTTTTGAGATATTTCGTAAGACTCTAATTCAATCCCCTACCCCCCCTCCCCTTCCCGCCCCCCGCGCGCCAACTCTTTTGTGTTGCATGTATTGGTGTTTAATCACTAATTTTCTACGTTGTAAAATAAATATATGCTGCTTTTTTAGTTTACATATAAGCTTTTGTCAACAAAAAATAATCTTAAAAATATAATAATTCACGTAGGATTGCAATTATTGATAATTGTTTTTGTGTAGTTTTCAAGTATATAAATTTTATTGTTAGTAATTTAAAATACTAAAAAAATTAGAAAAAATAATAAAAGAAAAATTGTCTGACTACCCAAAGAATAATACCTTCACATAAAATGAGAACGAAGGAACACTTTTTCCCTTAACAAAAAAAATGAAATCAAGAAACATATGACGCTATGGCATAATAACCTACTATGGCACATAAGACATTGTGCATGTTCATTGCTTAACGATTAAATCTTCTGAGATGAGTATCGCTAATATAGATATTTACAAGTCTATTTATAGATTCTATTCTTCTATCTTCAGCTCCAAAACTATAGGTTCCACTAACAATGTTGTTTGTAACATTCCTCTAAAGATTTTAAAATTTAACATTACTATGAATAATTTGTTGAGCTTGCTATTGAAAGTAGTGCGCTTAGGATAGCTATAAAATAATGAATATAATTTTGTGGTGTTTAATGATTTTAGCTTAAAATCGATCGTCACATTTGTTTTTTCTTCTTGGAATGTTTCGCAAAAAGAACCAATCTATTTGATGTTGAATTTCAACAATAGTTATTGAAATACCCAATGCGATAAAGGAAAATAAAGAAGAATAAGTAATCGAAGTCCAGCTCCGTGCCACCCTGTAGATCACTAGCTGGCCGCTCACTTTGTGGATGACGAATCGGCATTTAATGCGGGCGATGGCGAGTAACATGTGATCTAAAAATAAATTCGGCATATATACAGGTGTCGATGAATGCTCTGAAGTCGATGGCCGGTAAGATGTCGATGGGATCTCTGAAGTCGACGGAGGTGGCGGGGGAGCCGGAATCGGAGCATGCTTGTCGAGCTCTCTACTACACCGCCACCCCGCACGTACCGGACCCTTTGGCCCTACCACCTCCTCCATCAGCCCCTCTGTCCCTACCCTCTCGACCACCAGGCCCTCTAGCATGACCACGACCATGAACAACCGCTGCCTGATGCGGGACCTCTTGAACACGCTCGTTGAGACGTCCGAGCTCCTGGGCCTGTAGCATACCACCCTCGGCTAGCTGAACTATCTGCGCTGTATATCCCGTTGTCTCGGGGGCATCCTTATGGTCCAGGCTCTCCCAGCGCATCCTCTGTACGGTCAGTAGCTGCATTTGTTTGCAAATATTAATGATTGAATAAATTTATAACATAATACATAAAACGATTAATTAAGTTTAAGACTAATAAAATTTACCAACGCCTAATACTGTCCTCGGCCATCTGCACGAGGCCTCGCGTGGTTGCCAATCAAGCTGCGAGTGATTCGCGTGTACCACTCCATGTACCTCTGGATCAGAGTCACATGTTTGACCACCACTAGCGTCCCCACTCTTTGTTCCATTGGTGGAGCTGGAGCTACATAAAGGCCCTCCATGCATCGGTGACAGCCGCACGCTCGTCCCGCGTATAATGGTCGTGCTCCTAAGTAGCCTGCTCAGGTATATTCTGTACATGGCTGAACTGTCGTAAGACGCGGTCAGGCGCATGATCCTCAACGATATCCATATATATCAACGGACACCGCGACCTCCACATGGGTTCACCGACCCCAAAACGCCGACGGTGATCCAAAAAATGCGATCATACGGCGTCCATATAAAAGACTGTAAAAAGAATTGAATTAGTTAACAATAAAAGACTAAAATAGTTTTTTTTTTAAAATAACATCCTAATGTTAAATCAAAAAAACTTACCGTGTCCAACGTCATACGCTCTAGCTAATCCCTGAATGGGAGAATACTGTGGTGCGTATCCATATCTCGGATTACGCCTCTCGTCTATCTCCGCGCGTATGACATCGCCTCAACAATATAGTCGAGCGGAGGGTCGGCAACTGTGGGCTGAAAAGGTAATCCCCACCCATATCTGAAAGGGTCATTAAAAAAAAATAGTCGTCGTTTCAAAAAGCTATATTTAGGATAAAATTACACACACTTAAATATATTACCTGGAGGAGCGGGCAAAATGCAGCGACATCGATCCTTGTGCCCATCGACGATGGACAGAATCCTCGATACATGTAAGCCAGAACAGCAGTGCCCCAACTATCACATCCCAACTAGCCCAGATGCTCTAGAAACGACAAATACCTCAAGCTCACATGGGAACCCGATGTGTTCGGGAAAATAATGCCCCTATATGATGATAAGGTACAGACAAGCACGTCGGTCAACATTCACATGAGGTGTGTCCTCTATAATCGGATGCTTCCTGTCTACGAGATGTAAGTGAGTAACGGGGGAATGCATCGACACCTGACTCTGTCCCCATATATCATCCTCCTGAGGCGCGAAACCAGTGAGCCTAGTCAACTCCTGCCGATACGACGGCATCTGCTGAGGCTCCTCAATATACAAAGCGCGTCCGTCTACCTGAGACCGTAAATGACCTCCACATCCTGAAGAGTGATGGTGGCCTCACCAGTGCGAAAATGAAATGTATGGGTCTCCGGTCGCCATCGCTCAATCATGGCCGTCACAAGAGCTCTATCATGTTGTACGCGACCAGCAGCGATGCAACGGTAGATACTACCCTGTTTTAGTATATCTAAGACACGAGGACGTGGGGGCCGAGCTGCTAAAATATCCCATGCTTGTTCCATCAACCTGGGACGGACCAAGCGGCTGGCATTTACATCAGAATCCCATACTAGCTGGGACCTATGCTGCTGCTGTAGATGAAGTACCTCTGGCTCGAAGGGCCTCGGATGAAGGGGGCGGGATCCATGAAGGTGTCGTATCTGTTTTTCGCATTTTTAATTAATCATTAACATGTAATATTAATTATGTAATCTTTTATCAACAAATTATACTAAGGATGTTCAGACCTAAACTAAGGATATTCAGACCTAAACTAAGGATGTTCAATTATACTAACGAACTAAGACTTTAATGAAAAATTATATTAACTATCTAAATTTGCGAATTAATAATTGTTAATTAATTATTATACTAACTACAATTAACTAACTAATATTATATTAATGCTATTTTAAATCTTAAACTAAGGATGTTCAAACCTAACCTAAGGATTAAATATAATTAACTAACAAATATAATCTTAAGGATATTAAGGTTTAACTATGGCTGTTCAAACTTAAACTAAGGATGTTCAGACCTAAAGTAAGGATGTTGAGGCCTAAACTAAGGATGTTCAATTATATTAACTAACTAAAATTTTAACGGAAAATTATATTAACTATCTAAAATTGTGAATTAATAATTGTTAATTAATTATTATACTAACTACAATTAACTAACTCATATTATATTAATGCTATGTTAAATCTATGTTAAATCTTAAACTAAGGATGTTCAAACCTAACCTAAGAATTAAATATAATTAACTAACAAATATAATCTTAAGGATATTAAGGTTTAACTAAGGATGTTCAAACCTAAACTAAGGATGTTCAATCCTAAATTAACAAATATTTCACAAATGAAAATATAAAGATTAACAATTCATTATCATACAATTAACAATTAGCTAGCAAACAATTGGCAAATAATTAATAAATAGTTAACAAATAAACAATTAACTAATGAAACTATTAACAAATAATTAACAAATAAACAATTAGCTAATCCGACAATTAAGAAATACTAAATAAATAACCAAAGAATAAACAATTAGCTAACAAACAATTAAAAATTAATTAATAAAAAATTGACAAATAAACAATTAACAATTAATTAATAAAAAATTTAAACAAAAAACGGGCAGTGGACTGCCCCATTTGCACAAAAAAAAAAAAAAAAGTGCGAAATATTTTTTTTCTTTTCGAAATCCGCAACTATTACACAACAATCATGCTTAGGATAATAATATATTTAAGATTGTAATAGAAAATTCGTAGTGAAATACCTAGATTGAAGGTGGTTTTTAGTTTTTGAAATCGAGTTCTACGCCGCTTTATTAAAATCGAAAGTTTTCAAACTTGTTCGTTGCGCTTGAATATCTGAGAATATTGACTTTTGAGGTTAAAAAAAAAAACACGAAAACGATGTATTTGGAACTTGAGGACCACTGTTTTTGCTCGTTAGTGGAGCTTTTTGTCTTTTAAAAAGGAGGGGGGACCGTCGGGGTGGGGAAGGTGGAGGGGAGTTTTGGTAAACACTATTGCACATTAATTTAGTGCGCAAAAGGTACTTCAGTAACTTTTTTTTTTTACTGGGTTATTTTAATACCTTTTGTCACTTTTTGGGTCATTTAAGTTGCGAACTCCTCCTACTTCCTTTTCCTGATTTGAAAAGAAAAAAAAAAACTTTTTCTGCCCTACTAAACACACCCGAAGAGATCATAGACTTGGAAATTATTATTTTGAATGACGACAGTGCATGTTTTTGATGATGTACTGTTATCGTTTGGGTTGTCACACCAATAAATGACACTTGCAGAATTAAAGGAAGATTTTTTTGGAAGATTTTTTTCTTGCCATCTAGGCTTGTTAATTATGTGTCAATTAAAATTACGCAATTTATAGTTAACTCCAGATTGAAAATTTTGATTTTGCTTGCGCAGTGTGTAAAGGTATTGAAACAGCTTGTCAAATGTTAATGTGATAAATCAAACATCACAACAATAATCTAACGTCAGGAATTGTTTGATAATATAAATCTTTTTGTATATGTGAAATATCTTGAAACATTTATATAAATGTTTTGAGCGGGTCTAATATGAATTTCTTTCCGTCACTTCCATGGAAATTAATTAGTACAGTATCTTGAGATGTTGGAAAAATAAACAAATGGGAGTAGTAACATAGGGAGAGATAGAATAGAAATGCAAAATTTTAATTTGTTTAATTTCACAAAAAGTTAAGAACTCACTTTTACCTACGTCAATGCAAATTTTGCTCCTGCTTCAATGCTTTATAATACAAAATAGTTGAACTTATATACATCTACAAATAAATTTTTACGTTATTAGGTCAATTTTATCTATTTGTTATACTAGTTAAATATGATCTGCCATATTCTTAAGATTTTAAATAACTTTTAAGAAGGATTACTTCATATTGTAGATATTTTTTACGTAATTTGATAGCGTCAAAAATTATCAACACACTAGCTATCGGTAGAAGAACCACATGTTATAAATATTAAATATTTATTAAATTGATATATTACTCCATTGTTTTAACAATCGCACAATAATAAATAAAAACAACAGAAAAATTGACAATGGAATCGAGTCTAAAGTATTTGATGGTAATAATTTAAACCATGTCCGTAAATTAAACGGTAACAACTCCCATGAATTTAGTATCTTCTCCCATAGCATGCAAAGTTTCATGGGTCAAACAAGCTTCAATGTCAATACTGCCTTGTTCTGCCCCACAAAATATTGTCATTTTCCCATCATGTTTGTTGCCAGCACCACTTCTCACAGCAACTGGTCTCCCCCATCCAAAGTCATTGCCGTATACATTGAAACGCGGCGAGCTGCTAGCAATTAAGCTATTAGCCACAACCTCACTCTTTTTCACTATCTTTGGATTTTTCACCCAACTTTGGTAAAAATGCATAACCTCTTCATGGTTTTGTATGGCTACCACCTTATTCATTTGAAAAGCAGCCCAACCTGAATCGTAAAAATCGAATTCAATATTTATGCGTTCAAGATTCTGAGTTTTAAAAAAATATGTGAGTTCAAAACATAATTTAACCCATCCCTTAATAAATTTTTAGTCAGTTTGTCCAAACTTTCAAAATCTGCTTATTTTGAAAAATATTTCTTGTGAGAAATGCTTCTCGGAAAAAGTACTTTTGAAAAGTACATTGTCAATGTTGTTAACATTAGTGTTGTACTTTATGTTAAACTTAACTTTAGACCACAAACTTTATTGTGGCGTCCCTATCTTCAATAAATTACGTATATCTTACCTGAATCATGCTCCAACAACTCCTTAGCGGTGGCGGTCACGTTCACAAAATGGACTGCATTTCCAAAATAGCCTTCAGGTAAAGGTGGCTGAAGCCTTGGCCTTGCACCTATAAGTAATTTGAAACTAAATTTTTCGTCAAAGTTAGTACCATCACTACGGCAACGGATAACAGATTGCCATAGATGAGCCAAAATGGCTTGTAATGAAGAGATACAAATCTTTTGGTCGGTTCCAAATTCAGAATTGGCTTTCGCTTTGAGCTGAGCTATTTTTTCCTTGCTAAAATGGAACACTCTTTCTTCTAACAAAGGCAAATCGAATTCATCATGGACATGTTCCTTAGATAAAGGTACGTGAATTGGACAAGAAGTATATTCAGGAAACCAACGTTCGAGGACTGGAGGTTTATTCAGTATAAGATTAGAACATTTGGTACGCGATATCTCGGACCAAGAATTGAAGAAATGCCAGAATGAAGTCCCATCGGCTACACAATGATTGATGGTGCAACCAATGAAGTATCCATCCACTAGCTCAGTGATTTGCACGGCCAACAAAGGTTTAGAAACACCTGTTGAAACATAATACTATAATTAAGCAACAAAGAATTAAAGTATACTTCTTCTGCTAGTTTAAATTTTTAGATAAGATAATTGACACTACTTAATATAGTAGTATCAAAAGTAGATAAGGATCTTGTTTTAGTCTCACAACCGTACCACTCACGAAAGCAAATATTTAGTTTCACAACCGTACCACTCACGAAAGCAAATATTTAGTTTCACAACCGTACCACTCACGAAAGCAAATATACTTCCACGGGTGACCCATAACAAAAATATCAGGCTCATATATATGTTGAGAGTTGAGACGTACGTAAAACATCCGCTGTTTATATTTATGTGTTTTACTCTTTTTTTTTTGTCCTTTTTTGGTTTGTTTTACAATGAATGACATTACTATATTTAGTGACTCTTTAACTCCAAAATATCAATATCATATGACATATTTGAGACTACAGATTGGTAAATTACCCTCATCTTTAATTTAAGACAAAAGATTTTAAAAAAAATCCTTACTTTTCTTAAACGTTTTGCTCAGTTAAACTGAGACACGTAAAATGAAATGTAGTAAATAATAGTAGGTAATTAAAAGTGTGGTAAATTTTTCAAATGAGAGATGGTTCAGATAATAAAATAACACCTTCATAGTTACGAACTCCATTCAGTGGGAAAAAAGATTTGACAATCTTTGGCACGTAAGTTTGCTCCAAGATATCAGCCATAGTCAAGCCCGGTGCAGTGGCATGAATGAATTCAGCTCCTTCATTGCTGCAATCAACGAAGAAAGATAAGGTGTTATCACTGTTTTTATTAGCAGCAAGTCGGCCTGCGAGGAGAGGAAAATAATTTAGAGTATCAGAGAGTGAGGTTTTTAGGCGATTGATTATTTCTGATGATGTTGCTAACTCTCTATGTTGCTGTGGATTTGGTTTTCGAAAAATTAGTCCTTTTTGGATAGGATCTACTGTTAGGAGTTGGAGATCCCATGGAGTTAACCGAATTTTTTTGCTAGAGGAGTTTCTCTCTATGGGTTTCCCTGACCTAATTATACATGTAGATACAACTTGAAGTTTCGTCATATCTGGACATTTGTTGCAGAAGCTAAACGGGGAGAACCGACTTATATAGATGGCTCAGATCATGGCAAGTTCTCTCTTACAAAGTGACAAATACCTAACTAATTATAGATTAATGCTACTTTATGTTTAGTTTTAATTTATTGAGTTAAAAAGCACGTGGTATGATGGTTTTTCCCATGAGAAAACGATCCGTCCAAGTTTTGGGAGCGTCAATTTATTAGTGCATCACATTTTGAGCCACCTAATTTAGGCTCATTTAAAAGTTGGGCTGATATATCGCCCAAAGTAACCCGTGAAAAATTTCAAATTTGTCCTTTTACTATGCGAAAAGAACGATTTTACCCTCCATTGCCCTTATTCGGGGGTGGTCTTTAATTTTTGCCCCTCAAATTGCTGGTCTTTAATTTTTGCCCTTCGCCTAAAATATCCCGAGGTTCTGGGTTCGAACCCCTGTTTAGTGAAAAAAAAAAAATCACAAGACTGAGTTTCGTAGCAAAATTAGGCGTATTCGGGCAAAAGTTAAGCCTAACTTTTATAGAATTCCAGCAGAGTAAAAAAAAAATATTCTGCCTTGCAAAAATTCTCAAGGCAAACTTTTGCCTTAAGACAGAATTTGCCTTTATAAGGCATAACTAAATAAGAATTTTAAGGCAAACTCTGGCTTAAGGTAGAATTTTCGCGAAGCCTTGCCTTACGATTTTTTTTTTTTGATTGAGCGGGGGTTCGAACCCAGAACCTCGGGGTATTTTCGGCCACTTTTTTAAGCGAAGGGCAAAAATTAAAGACCAACAATTTGAGGGGCAAAATTAAAGACCAGCGCCTTTGAAGGGCAATCCGTGTAAAAAAAATGTATAAAAATACCCGGTTTAAATAGTTCAAATATACCCCTCCTTTGTCACGTTCAATCCTAGGTAGCATTCACTTTTTGATGAGGTGAATGCCTCGTGGCATGCCACCTCAGCTTACCTACCCATTGTACCCCTGTGTTCCACTTGTTCTCGCACCACTAGCACTTTCATCCCCTCCATTACCATTGCTAGCTAGTTTGCCGCCATTAACATCACCATGATCACCACTATTTTATTTATCTAATAACTTGAAATTAAGGTGAGAGATGACTTTCTGATTTATTTATTTTGCTGTCAATTTTGCAACTAACATTGAAAGAATGACGAGAGATCATGGCTTTTGTAGTGATGCCTCCTAAAAAAATTCTTTTTTAATTAATTAACACTATTATCCATGGCCTCCCTCTGATTTCCCTTTGAACTTCTAGTGTTGAAAGAGTCGAGATGATGCTCATCACTGGAACTTTACACTTCACACGGTCATCTTCTGCAAACAAATTCTCAATTGTGCAAAACTAAACATATGTTACAAGCTATGTTTTTGGCTTTTTCACCCCTGCAGATATTTTTCCTTGGAGAAAAGTTTATATTTGGCCAGACATATCTACAAAATCCGTGATCTTATTTCGCTGTTAGTTACGTACGTTGCAGAATTAATAGTGAAAGAACCAAAAGTCATCTCACATTTCAAGTTAGATAAAAAGAGTGACGGTCATAATGATCAGAGTCGGATCCGGGATATAAACTCTATGAGTCCAGTTTTAAAATTATTAGCATTGAGTTCATTATATTCTTAAAGTTATTGGTTCATATCTACTATTTATTTATAATTTTAATAACTTTTACACATAAATTTATGTTTCGCATTGAAAATTAGGGGCTCAATTAAACCCCTACCCCTAAAGCTAGATACGCCTATGTTATAATATAAAGTTAGGCATAGACAAGGTGATATGACACCTCTCTATGGCCTCCATTGATATTTATCTTTTTTCTCAAATTTTTGACATTTTTTCCCATTTATGTGCTCTATTAAAAAACTAAAAAAACCACTCCTTTAATTTTAACTCTCTTAATTATGTATTTATATCTACCTTTTATTATCCTATTCAATATATTTCATTATATCTCAATAATTATTTTTACCACACCAGTTACAAAAAACCTTTCACCTTTCCATTTAGTTTCCCCCACTAAAATAAAATGATTCCTACCCTCTATATACATATATATATATATATATATAAAAAGTAAGATAAACAGTAGGTATATTATTATTATTATTATTATTATTATTATTATTATTATATAAAGCTAGGCATAGGGAAGGTGATGTGACACCCTCTCTGTGGCCTAGAAACCTATTTATCTTTTTTCTCCTTCTTTTTTTTTAACATTTTCCACTTTGTTTATCTATTTATTTTATTTTTAATAGCCCAAAAAGACTTTAAATTGAATTAATCAACTTTCCACCTCCCACTGTAATTGTAATTAAGCTAATGAAACTGTTACAACGACAGAATATTGACATTCTACTGATCGTTTAAGTTGCAACAATTGCATTCAAATAATGGGTCATTAAAGCTGCATAAATGCAATACCAAGAGCCTTTTAATTTTCTTCATACAGTTTCCCATATATTAGAGAGCCCAAAGATCTAATGTTGGTTCATATACAGTCATGTCTGATGCAACATAATTGTCTTTTGCATTCTTTATCCATGGTTTCTATTTGTTGGCTCCTGCATATATACAAGCATGAAAAACATATGCTTGAAGTAAAGAATGGTGGATATATGCTCTATAAATAAGAAAAGGACACTGAAGAAGGAGATAGTTACGGGGCTCTGATCTACCACACAATTGGCAGGCCTGGAATTAGAGATTGTCTAGGAACACAATGTAAATATCAATTTTGTCAGAGAGCGGATACAAAAGAAAACTAGTTGTAGGCTAGAGCTGATACAAAGGCTGTGTTTGGTATGATAGAAAAATGTTTTCCCATTTTTTCTTGTTTAATTGCACTAATTATTTTGAAAAACGTTTTCCCTAAGAAAAATATTTTTCGGATCAGTAATAACACACCAATGCATTTCCAATCCACACCGCGCTATCCAATCCACCCTCTTACTTGCCTACTCCCACCGACCTCCACCTTCCCCAACTCCACCATCCTACCCCCTACATACTTCCCCGCCTACCCCACTACCCTACCCAACCCCACCCCCACACCCTACCTACCCCCACTACTACTATCAGAAGATGCACTCCGAATTCAAAAATCTCATAATGGTTTGCTTTGAATATATGTAGAGTCTCTTAAAATAACATTTTCTAACTTGCCAATCAAACACAAGAAAATGAGTAAAAAAATCACTTATTTTTCAAGAAAATATTTTCTTGGAAAACATTTTTTGTGGAAATAGTTTTCGTCATACCAAACACACCCAAGGTTCAAAAAGAACTCATAGGTGTCAAGTTTTGCTTCAAAAATTAGGTAATTAATTAGCTTTGTTTGTTATTTTAGTCTGAGGACTGGATGACTTCTTTGTGGTCCTAGGTGCTCTTTTCTTGTTTAGTATATATTTAGTCATCAATTTGTAATTTCACAATTATTATCAAATATTTCTTTAAGAAAAATCTTTTTTTTTCACGCCTCAATGACATTTCTTCTTCGATTATTTTTTTTTAAATTTTTCTAACAATTTTAAAGATGTATGATATGTTATTGCTATAAAATTAGACCTGAATTGATAATGGTATTCTCTTTCTAGTGTTCATATGGCTACTACCAATGATCCAACAGAGGAGGAGATTAGCAACACAATGCTATTGCTTAAATCTTAGAAATTGTCTACCCGCCTAAATCGGCGGAAACAGATCTGAATGTGTGTGATCAACGTAACCATCGCACTTGTTAAATGGCTTTGTCGTCTCCAGCAAGAATTGCGTAGTGAATTTGTTTTCATCCAATGATACAAGATCATCTAATTCACTGTCAATATGCGGTGTCTCTTGGAAAACATATGAAGATAAGAAAGTGACAATAAAATTGGGTTCTATTTTTTTTTTTACTTTACTCATTATTTATTTATGAGTTAATACCTTTTGTGAAATTTATTTTTATAAATATTAAGGTAAATGATCCATTTGTGATAATCTTGAAATGCATAGTAAGTTTAGGAATAACATATGATATGCTTATTATAATTTATTATTCCATGTCAAATAATTGTCATAAATTGGTATAACTGTATTGCATAAAGATCATATAGAATTTACTTTCAAGTTATGAAATATATATATATATAGGGAGAGAGAGAGACAGAGACGTACACTTAAAAGTAGTTGTAACAATATAAGATCATAAATAAAAAGTTATCATTTTGATGTCCTCCGGTAAAAAGACTATATAGTAATGTTTTAATTGTGCATTATACTTTATAATAATAAAATTTTGAGTTTTTAGTATGATACTTGGAATATTTAAAATATGAGGATATTTGACTTATGATTAAAATCAATATTCGACTTGGTGTCTTATATAATTTTGAAGAGTTTAAAATATTTAATTAATTTAAATATGTATTTCTTCAACTCCCATAAAAATTCATAGTGAATATTGATATAGTAGTTGGTGAATTCATAACTTGTTCAATCTTGGTGGCAACTAGTTGATAAAATAACTAATTTGAATTTTGAATATAGTTAGTCGTATGTCTTTTCAGAAAGCGTGTATTATTTTGTAATAGGGGGGTCATTTGAAATGTTATATTTTTTTGTCACTTGGGAGATTGTGACTTTTATGATAAGATAAAATAAATATGTTTGTCAAAAAACAACCCTTTATAAAGATAAAACGTTAGTCTATAAAGAGAGGAACTAACTAATAGTAATGAAAGATCAAATTTAAGTTGGTTTTGTGGCATGATTGAAAGTGCAGCAATTTGAGCATCAAAATAGACTTGTATTCCGTAATGGAATAAAAGATTTAGCTTGTAAATGCTTGAAAGAAGTGAAATTGTTAAAAAAACATGTTGTTTAAAAGTTGTGGCCACAATTGATACAAGCATTCCTAGTTATTGCTACATTAAAAGTAGTTGATACTTTCACATCAATGGAAAGCCTAGACTTTTTAGTTTGTAACATGTTTATGCGTGAAATTTTGCTTTCAATATGTCGTGACAATAATTTATGTTAATCTTGTATATATATAGACACACACGCTTAAAAGTAGTTGTAACAATTTAAGATCATGATAAAAAAAATTATCGTTTTGATGTCCTCCGGTAAAGAGATGATATAGTAATGTTTTAATTGTGCATTATACTTTATAATAATAAAATTTTGAGTTTTTAGTGTGATACTTGGAATATTTAAAATATGAAGATGTTTGACTAATGATTAAAATCAATATTAGACTTAGTGTCTTATATAATTTTGAAGAGTTTAAAATATTCAATTAATTTAAATATGTATTTCTTCAACTCCCATAAAAACTCATAGTGGATATTGATATAGTGGTCAGTGAATTCATAACTTGTTTGATCTTGGTGACGACTAGTTGATAAAATAACTAACTTGAATTTTGAATATGGTCAGTCATATGTCTTTTCATAAAGGTTGTATGCTTTTGTAAAAGGGTGTCATTTGAAGTGTTATGTTTTTTTTCCGTAAAAAAACGTCACTTGAGATATTGTGACTTTTATGATAAGATAAAATAAATATGTTTGTTAAAAGACAACCCTTTATAAAGAGAAAACGTTAGTCTATAAAGAGAGGAACTAACCAATAGTAATGAAAGATCAAATTTAAGTTGGTTTTGTGACATGATTGAAAGTGCAACAGTTTGAGCTTCAAAATAGACTTGTATTCTGCAATGGAATAAAAGATTTAGATTGTAAATGCTTGAAAGAACGGGAATTGTTAAAAAACATGTTGTTTAAAAGTTGTGGCCACAATTGATACAAACATTCCTAATTATTGCTACATTAAAAGTAGTTGATACTTTCACGTACAATGGAAAGCCTGGACTTTTTAGTTTGTAACGTGGTTATGCGTGAAACTTTTGCTTTCAATAAGCCGTGACAATAATTTATGTTAATCTTGTAAGATTTAGATTCAAATGATGCGCTGTAATAAACTTGCGAAGGAATGAGGCTAAAATCCTTCAACTAAACACAAATGATGAGAATCCAACTCTGAGTTAGTATACATTCTAACTACGCAAGTTCAGCGGTTAATAACAAGTTATTTTGTGTTACTAAAGCTCGAGTTTCCTCTTCTAGAGCCTTGATTTCAATGTACCGCGTACTGTTATATGAGGAGTTAAGAATTTGTTAAATGCCGAAATAACCGGGACATAATGACAAAATCAACAGTGTAAATTGCTAAGAAGAGGTTAAATTAATTCTTAATGAAATTAGTAAATGTCGGCGGTAACAGAGACATAATAGCTAATTTCACCTATATGAATGTTGAAGTGGTGCCGATTCAAGTAATATTTAAAATGTTGGACTTGTAAGTATTCAGGAAATCATAATGAGCACATGGTCGTAAATGTGCGAAAATAAATATTGGGTTTTATGAGCTATCAAAGAGTATGTATGTTATATTTTCGAATTTGGCACAAGAGGGGTTCAAAGTATTTACACCAATGAAAAGTTCAATCTATTTCAAAACACTCTCTTGCATGCATGATATTAGAGAAGTATTATAAACTAGTGGACCGGGAAAGTGTTAGATGGGTTTTATAATATATGAAGTGGGATCATCCCACAACGGAAGGTGAAACGAGTTTGAAGACTTTAAATACTAGAAGCCTTGGTATTTTCAGGTTTTATATAAAACTTGCATTTAAATGGATGTATTTATTTTTATAATAAGATGACTATTTCGAATGCCATTTTCTAACTCTATAAATTGGGTCTTCTTTCATAAAATGGCTTATATATAAACATGAACTTTATTGTATTCTTAATTGAATTACTTATATTTTTTCCAATATATATGTGAGCAATATCTCTTTAGAAAAATCAATGTTTTCAAGTTTCAAGCCGTTTTTTTTTTTTCGATTATGTTTTTTTGATTTTTCTAACAATAAACTGCACTCTAATTAATATTGGTTACTTTGAAAAATAATTAAAGTTAAGGATAAAATAGGAAAAATTTAATTAATTGCATCTTGGTTTTTGTAAATGAACAAGTATTTTAGGACAAATATATTTAGTAATGTGGCCAACTAATATGGGACAGAGGGAGTACTTTAATATTCCAAAGATAAGCTTAGAGGATATAGCGGTTCAAGTATTTTTTTCTATGCCATACCTCAACAATAATTTTTGATAATCTAAATAACGCGTATGCCTTAATCTTTCATAACCCCCACCAATATTTAAATTTACAAATTTATGACAGTTTATTGTGTTCCTTCATAAATATCTATATAAGTTTATCTATGTAAGATCAGATTTGTGCTCCGTTAGTATGTTAACTCTCGTATAACCTCATTGTAAAACACTTAGTCTAAATATGACCTTATTTTAAACGGTTCATCCACATAATCTAATTACAAGATTTATTATCAATAAGTACAACATCTTGACACGTGCCGTAATCCTAAAAGATCTAGACTTACCCGCCCTTATATGGAGGGTATCTTTGGTCTCACGCGCATACTCTGAGAATATTTTGACCCACAAAAAAAATCACAAAGGAGGAGCAGCATAAAAAAAAAAAAAGAGCAGGAGCCGTAAAAAGACGAAGAAGAAGAAGAAGAGGAGCCGACTTGGGAGAAATAAATCATAATTTAGATCCAAAGTTGAGAGAAAAATTTGGGGAATCAGCCATCTAAAGATTTACAAAGAAAGCAATCAATTTGAGGGAAATTTCATCATTACAAACTTTTATTACACTACGATGAACTAACAAGACAATTCATTAACAAATAAATAACACAAAAGTTTTAGAACTTTAATGGGTTGAATATGAACTCAAAGTATGTTTAAGGACGAAATATGCCCTTCATATGAGTTCATATGAGGCCAAATAAAACTTAGATCTCTTGAGATTATGGTACGTATCAAGATCTGGTACTAATTGACTAATTAATTTCGTAATTAGGTTAATTGGGGGAACTGTTTTAAAATAACGTTATATTTGGATCAAGTATTTGATGTTAAGAGTATATGTGAGCTAAAGTATTAACGGAGGGTAAATTTGCTCAATTTCATAGAGTACAAAGACGTATTTGGACCTTTTCCATATTTGGTTTGTAGCGGTATTGACATGTTGATATAACACACATATATGTATATATACACACACACAAATACACGCACACACACACATATACGTATATGATGTTTATATTTGGGGGGCAACATACATCGGCGACCCCTTAAATTTATCAGTAATTTTTTTTTAGACATTTGAACTACGATATATTTTACTTGAACATCTCAACATATGATAAAGTTTTTCTATTAGACATTTCCAACTCAACTTATTTTTAAAAAGTATGCGCGCGTTCTCAGGCACCAATAACATAGATAAGTTAATCACACTAAATATGCGTCTCTTTTAGTTACATCATGCATGTTGTAATTGATGCTGATGTATATGATTAAAGAAGATCCATATAAATTTAATGTGATTAACTTATCCACGTAAAGGACGCTTGCAAATACGTGCAGAAACTTTTTTCAAAATATGAGCGAAAAATGTTTAATAGAACACTTTATCGTATGTTTAGGTGCTCAATTAATACTATGATAGTACCTATATAAAATTATGAACAAATTTAAGGGACTGCCGGTGTATTCAGCCTATTTGGTACGATGCATAAAAATAGTGAGATAAATATTCCTTCAGTCCTTTGCTCGTATTCAACGGACAAAGAATCAGTAATGTTAATACTCCCTTTGTCCCATATTACTTGACCACATTATTAAAAATATATGTCCCAAATTACTTGTTCATTTACAAAATCAAGATAAAATTAGTTAAATTTTTTCCATCTTACACTTAGTATTAAATGTTCTTGAAAATAGTCAATATTGATTAAAATATATTTATTAGAGAGAGATAGAAGTAAAAAATTATAAATAAAAGAGTATATCTAATAATTTATTTATAATTTTTTAAGGAGCATGCAAAAGAAAAAGTGATCAAATAATAAGCAGTACTAGTGAATGAATAGCAATTGACAGTGGGGGTAAAAAAAGTTAGCAATCGACAGAAGAAGGAAGTTTCCAACAGGGCGATGACCCGAAGAATTGACACGTGGCTAAAATTCGAAATAATGGGCCTAGAAATACGTTCCCCCCAAGCAGAGTGTACTAAGCGGGATTTGCAAAATCCCATTTCACACAAATCCTCGACAGGTCCGCCTCAAACAAAATACATAAGAGGATACCCAAATCAATCCTAGGGTTTCAAATCAAATCGATTGGAATGTCGGGCTCTCCTTCAGCCCTCCTATCTCGACTTACCATTGATCTTCCTGTAAACTTCTTATTTGTTGACTCTTTTTTTCATTTGAATTTTGAATAAGATTGATGATTTTTTTTTGTTTGATTGAAAATTCTATTTTGCGTTCTGGTTACGGCTATCGGTGTTGATTTTAAGGAGCGATTGATCGGCTTACATTGATTTATCAATTGCATTTTAACTGACTTGTGAATAAGATTTACGATTTTTTGTTTTATTGGAAAATTGAATTTTGCGCTGAGGTAGGGCTATGAGTGTTGATTTTATCGCTTATGCAGAGCGAGCGATCAGCTACATTGGTTGAACTCATTCAATTGCTTTTTAATTGAATTCTGAATAAGATTTATGATTTTTTTTTTTTACGAAAATTGAATTTTGCGCTGAGGTAGTGTTGATTTTATCTCTTATGCAGAGCGAGCGATCAGCTACATTGGTTGAACTCATTCAATTGCGTTTTAATTGAATTCTGAATAAGATTTATGATTTTTTTAAACTGAAAATTGAATTTTGCGCTGAGGTTAGGGCTATCAGTGTTGATTTTATCGCTTATGCAGAGCGAGCGATCAGCTACATTGTTTTTCTGGGAATTCATATAAGGCTGATGGCTAATGTAGGTTGCGAAATTTAGGGGTTTATGGTGCTATATCAATGGATTTTGTGTCTAATTTGAGGCTTTGTCTTTTGGTTGATGATTCATTGTCCCAGTGCTGTCTGTGTTCATAGAAAGGAAAGATGCTTGGCATATCCCTCGGCAGGGACTACAACAGTCGTCAGGCTTTACCTCTTACCAGACACATTGATGAGTGCAACAACCCGCGATAAATTTAAAGTAAAAATGGGAAATGTTGCAGGAACATAAGGTATCAAATAAAGAATAATCATTGAACAAGCACCACAAGAATCTCTAGAATGACTTCTTGTTACTGGGTTAAAAGGGAGAAGGGAATCCCTAATCAAATAACTGTTCAGGGAAGGAAGTCCCAACTAACATGCGAAAATTAACTATATTTGACTACTTATACTTTATTATCTGACTGATTGGAGTTGCTTCCAATTGCCTTGTAAATTACACTGGAGTGGTAGTAGGATTGTGGTTGTTAGCTTAGGATTTTCAATGTGCTGAATATAGCCATAAACAAAATATGGTTACCGTCATTACTAAGAGCAACTATCGTCTTGTTCTCTCTCTAGTTGATCTTTCATTTCCATTTGCTTTCGTACAGTATGGTGGCCTATCCCATTTCTTGATTGGACTTATTTATATTGGAATGACCCTTTCCTCCAAGTATGGTGTTTAATACTTGACAATATTATTTAAAACCATTGCCTCGTCTCTTAAAGTGATGCACAGCGAGGACCATAGCTTGATAGTTGAAGTCACACACTTCAATAAAGTGTAAGCTTCAGATATGATTGGTGAATTGCATAATTTGCAACTTCACTTTTTGCACTTGCTTTGTGCTGATCCTTTTCTAATACAATCCCTTATCATTATCAAAAAAGCAAAAAACAAAGTGTAAGCTTCAAATAATGACATGCAAAGTGACTACAACTAGAAGTGACTAGTTCTTTAAATCTCAACTTTTAAGAGATAGATCAATATCAGCATTATTGTAATTTGATGCTATAATTAATTATTTTAACTGGATCCGATTATTTTAATAATTCATATACGTTTGGTACTTATTAATACTTGAATTGTGTGCTTCACCTCAAAATAGCATTCACTTCATTTCTCGCTGTTCGCTTCAAGGCCCATGAATGTTGTCGGTTTTTTTGTGCTTTTTGCTTTTAAAAACACTGCCAATTGAGTTGCCATATGATGGTGTTGGAATAGTTGGGGTGCGTCCAAGACACCAGTACTACAAAAAATGGGAGTTTTGGAAGTTGGATGTGCGTAGATTCGTGGTCTCTTAGTCTTGGGGTTTCATATAATTACCACATCTGTTGACAATTGGTGTGTAAAACCCTAGTTTCTGTTCATGCTGTATTTGGCTCTCATAGGGTTATTTCTGTCCCCATGTCTAATTCCACCAATGTCTTTCTCATAATCATTTTCTTGTTCTCAATTCCTTTCTGCTTACTGCATTGTGCCGGTGGCTTTCACTTTTGACTTCGAGGACAGGATCTTCCATGTTTGTCATTTTCTTGTTACCCTATGTTATATAGTTATATTTCCTTTTGTGACCTGTTATGTCATTAAATGCTATACTGCTTTGGACAGATTGATGCACCTGAAGGAACAACTGTAGAAACTGATGAAGTATTGCCGGCTACTGAATCTTTGAATAAAGTATCTGCTTCTAAACGTGCTGATTATGTAAAGGTATGTTTTCTGAATTGAGTTTTCTCCTACTTCCCCAATGCTTGGTTGTGTATTTCGATTAAAGTACTTTTACAAGGTTCAAGCAACCAATATAACTGTATTGTCTCCTTCCAGATAAGGGTTGAAGAGAATGCACAAAAGCTGTTTGATGTGACGGAAAATCTTTTTAAGTTGTCAACAGAGAGACGAAATCTTATAATTCATGGTGCGGATGTTAGCATTGATCTTCTATCTAAGAGACAGCAGGATGCAATTGATATGCAAAATGGGATTGATTCCAGCAATGGGGATAATGATAGCAATTGCTCTGAAAATGATGGATATGCCTTTGCTGAAAGTCGTCTTGGATCTAGCATTGCCGTCAAGAATGCTGTATGTCCCATTAAACTTCCTGAAGCGAAAAGACTACCTCGATATACTACATGGATATTTTTGGATAGGTATGTTAAATTGCCTTGATGGACAAGTCATGTGGTCTTCAAGTTTGATTTGTGCCTCTTCTTTTCTTTATCTACCGATTTTTAGCTTGCTTCCTATATAAAATTTGAGGTTCTTTCATCACTTCCAGTGTGGTATGCTGTTGAACCTCATAAATGTCTAACCATATATTTCTTGATCATCTTCAACTTGCAATTGAATGTATTGACTGCACCATTGAATCACCTGTCCCACCCCTTTACAGAGGCTTTTTTTTTAGCGTCTTGTATTTATCACCATAGGAATTTAATACCAGCTGCTTTTAGACTTTCTTCTGTACAGTTAATGATCCTATAGGCTTTAGAAATGTTTTTTTGCACTATGAAATTTCATATGATGCCTGTTCTCAAAAGGATGTCAGTTTGACCTACTCGATTATTATGTCAATGCCATTTAAGTGGTTTCGTTTCAAATGGTTTCCTCCTTGGCAGGAATAACTTTGATACTTGATTAGTATGTCTATGCCATTTAAGTGGTTTTGTATCAAATGATTTCCTCCTTGGCAGCAATAACTTTGATGATGTGATCCTTGTTTTACATATTAGTTTCACAGTGCCTTTATCCTCAAGAGATGCTTTCCTAAAGACAGAACAGAGATTTTCAAGTCTCTGGAAGGCGAAAATGGAGATTTTATATAGATCTTCACATGGATTCTTGCTGTAGTTTTTAGCTGATGGCTATTGAATCTTGTAAAGAATGGATCTTGGGCCAAAGTCAACCCCAAAAGCTAGCTCATGAGGGGAGAATTGCCCAAGACCATATAAGGAGACTACCCATCCCATTTTCATCCGATGTGGGACACTGTCTCAATGTGCCTCTCTCTTTTCATAGCTTCTTTCTTCTTTGCAATGTGCGTGTTGTGGGTTTTTTTTGGTTGGGGGGGGGGGGGGGGGGGCGTCTTTGGCTGTTTGGTGTTGTCTTTTGATTTTGAGTTTCCAATAACACTGTAAATCATGATTCTAGTACTTGTAACACTCCAAGATTTCACCATTCTTGTTGAAGATTATTTTTCTTATATTTTTGTTTAACAAATTCACCCCACCCCCCGCGTGTATTGTGTGGAATACTCACACTTATATCACTAGACTGTAAGCCTTGGCAGTTGTTGAAGATTATTAGTTTTCTTGCTATTTTGAAACTGTTCTGATTCTACTTTGACTGGTGCAGAAATCAGAGGATGACCGATGATCAATCAGCGGTTGGTCGTAGAAGAATTTATTACGACCAGGACAGCGGAGAAGCTCTAATTTGCAGTGATAGCGAGGAAGAGTTACTTGAAGACGAGGAAGAAAAGGAGTTTGTAGAGTCTCAAGATATTATGCTGCGGTTGGTATAATTAGGCTACATGAAGTACTGGATTCAATGTGCCATCATATATTTTTTCTTTTTCTACTGTAGTAGAATCATCAATTTTAACGTTCTTTCCACATGAAACAATGGTGTCATGTTTCTTGGAGCAGCAAAAATTTTGCCATTGATAGATCATAAGCACATTACCTCATGACAATCAGAGCAATTTTTTCATGGGGTCCAGTTTCGTAGTCAGATAGAGAATATGCCCTACTAGATATATTATGGTAGTCTTAAATGCATATGCATTATTTTGCTATTCTTGTCTCTCTGTTGTAGTACTGTTGCCTACTTACCTAGCACTATGAGCTCACTGCCATTTTTCAGATTTTACAGTCTCATAACTCCTAACTGTAATGTAGATCATTGTTCAGTTGATGTCAAATACAGATCTCTTCTGTTTTAGCGTTTCTCTTGACTTCTGCGCCATCCATCTTCGTGATCAATTAATTAAAAAAAGCTGTTTCTTGAAAACTGAATTTCTTTCACAAAGACCCCCTTTGAAACATATTTCAGGAGGTTTCAACTTGGCGATGTGAAATATGTTTAAATCTTTAAATATCTAGAATATAGCATGTAGCACGGAAAGGGTTCACGTGGTATTGAGCTTGGAGCATGTCTTATAAGATTTTCACTGTGGTCTGCTATTTCTTGCTGGATTATTTGCTAAATACTTTTTTAAACTTCTCCAATTATGTGGCTAAGTTGATGATCGTTGTTTACTTACTTGCAGTTCAACTACCCAACAAGTTGGCTTGCCTGACAGCATGTTAGATTTGTTTGGGAAGTGCTTGTCTAGAAAACCCAGTAAAGTCAAGGTACACACTTGGTTTAGAGAAGAAGTACACTTTGTTGTTAAGCTCTCATTATCGAATAAAACTGGTCACAGTGCGACCTCTGGTCCAGCTGTTTCCCATTTGGTTTTTGCTGTCTTTAAAGAGATAAACCACCATCAAACGTTTTTATACAGGCAAGATATGAAGATCCTGTTAAGGACATAAATGCATGCTCCTCAAAGAATGAGAACATCCAAGGGACTCTAAATTTATGTCTTGACAAAGATCTTGATGCTGCTCTAGATTCTTTTGACAACCTATTTTGTCGTCGATGCCTTGTATGTATCTATCTGTTGTTTTAACTCTGGCTGGTTTTCTGCTTCATACTTTTCCTTCTGACTGTAGTTCTCTTATTATTTTTTTCTCGTTTTACTCTCACTTGCAGGTTTTTGATTGTAGATTACATGGATGTTCACAGAATCTGATCTTCACGGTATGTGAATGGCCATTGAACCAATGTTTTAGTATTTCAGAACTTTGTGCATTAGAAATCGATTCTTACAGTGTTTCTTACTCCTTACGTTCATAAGGCTAAAAAGCAATTGCCATGGTACCCTCCCGACGTGGATAAGGAGCCCTGTTGTCCAAATTGCTATCGCCTGGTATCTGGTTCCTCTTCTTTTATGTAATTTCTGACATCAATTTGGCACTGACCTGAATCTTTTATTTTATAAAACAGCTATCATTTCTTAGTAGGGGGATGCACTTGTTCTTTACTCCTGTTGTGGCAATAGTACCTACTAGCTTTGTGTGCTCTTTTACTCTTCAGGCCATCAAGAAGGAAAGCAAAGCGGGATCAACCTCCCCTCAGTTGGCTAATCACGGAGAAAACCCTGTCCAACCATCTGAAATTGCTAATAATGCTCAGGTGCCTGGTAGGAAGCATCTATCAAGGAGATCAAAGTCTAGCCAAAGCGAAAGTGCTTCATTGCATGCAAAGAACATCTCTGAAAGCAGCGATTCAGAGATTAGGCTGTTAAGTGACATCACTACTGTTCAGGGTTCTGCTTCTCCATCTAACAGTAAATCTGATAGTAGACGGGGGAGCAACAAAACAAAATGCAAGAGAATAACTGAAGATATTCTAGTTTCCACCAAAAAGCGACAGAAGAAAATGACGGCTGTGGAGTCTGAATCTGTAGCTTCTGAAAGTCTAGTGTCTAAAGACTTGAATCTCCACTCTAATTCACATAAGGATATCAAAGATTTTAGTTCATCTTCACAAAAAACACAACAATCTCATAGTGGTAGAAGGTCTAGCAGAAAAGACTCTCCAGTACTGGGTAGAAAAAATTCTTTGCAAGTTGAGGGTTTCAATTGCCAATATAAAGAGGCTACCAGTGAAAATGATGACACATTGAGGAAGAATAAGTTTGTGGATGAGAATAACTCCAAACAAGAAATAGATGGCGACAAATCATGGAGACCACTTGAAAAGGCTCTCTTTGAAAAAGGTCTGGAAATTTTTGGTAGGAGCAGGTCAGTTAACTTCAAATTACTCTTTGCAATCAAATCTGCTCCTGTTCTTGTCAGTTATTTGACTTGTTTATACCTTGTTTCTCAACACTGGCTCTTCTGTAATATCTTCTTAAATCATTCACTTGACTACTGCCTAACTTTCGTCTATAAAGACATTGTTGTGCTAGCTTTTTAATCAAATTCATGCTAGTTCTCAATAAGCAAGCTAGAACTTGCAAAACTTTCCCTATTAAGTGTTCCTCCGAACTAAGTTGGAAATGGCAAGCGGACTTTTCTTGTTTGATGATTGTGTGCATTCAAGTCCTGTTTTACTTGTCAGTGCTCTTCCTAGACGAATGAAAATGCTAGGCTTGTATTTTCTTACAGCTGAGATTTTTTGTCATACAGCTGTATGATTGCTCGAAATCTGATGAATGGTTTGAAAGATTGTTGGGAGGTGTTCCAGTATATGAACAATTCCGAGAATAAGCTATCACGAGTAGGTGATGCGGTGAATGAAATGCTTGAAGGCTCTTTCAAGGGTGATGGCCATACAATCACGGTCAGTATATTGACTTTATTTGCATGTTGCTTTGCGTTCTTCTTGTTGAACAGTAGGAATATTATTGCTACCCCCACTTAGGCCGATCCTGTTTTGAATTCAATTTTAGGGTAATCAACCACGGAGAAGATCTAGATTCTTGCGTAGAGGAGGTAGAGCTTGCCGCTTAAAATCCACATCGAAATCAGCTGGATATCACGCACTTAGGAAACGGATCTCTGTCTGGAAAGATCAGCTTTGTCGTCAGTACAATCCATGCAATTGTCTTGCACCTTGTGGAAAAGAGTGTTCTTGTATCGTAAATGGGACCTGCTGTGAAAAATACTGTGGGTAAGGCGGCATTCTTCTCTACAAACTCCAGTGAGATAATAATGTAGGACCTGGGCTGTAAATTATCCTTGTGAAATCCACAGTGCTAAACGAATTTTATTGCCTTCTGGGTTGTCTGCTTTTTTTTTGTTTCTGTCTCTTAAACATCTCTTTAATCACAGGTTTGTGCCTATATTAACTAGTTCTGCTTCTACGCTTTGTCATTCTTTTATTCTAGATGCCCAAAGAGTTGCAAGAATCGATTTCGTGGTTGTCTTTGTGCCAAAGGTCAGTGCAGAAGCAGGCAATGCCCTTGCTTTGCTGCAGACAGGGAATGTGATCCTGATGTTTGCCGAAATTGCTGGATCAGGTGAGCTCTCGGTAGTGGTATGGATTTATTTTCTGTTTTTATCTAGTTCCTGAAAGTTGTGTCAAACTAGAAGTGTTCTAGTGCCCATGTGCATCTGTGCTTTCGGATTCCCCATCTTTGGTGTACCTTCTTGTTTTAGTGGTGGTTAATTTTCATGCATCTAGTGTTTTTAGATCTTGTATCGTCCCTCCGTACTCTCAGTCTTCTTTATCCAAAGCCTAAACTAAGATTTTCAGTTTGCATGTGCAAACTAACACACGATTGGGTTTGTTTGGTTCATGGACTAGTTATGCAAGGATTGTAATGTATGAATTATTATGCAAGGGTTTGAATGCGGTGCATAATTATAAAGGGACTGCTATGCTGTGGATAGTAATGTGGGATTGTTAGTTGAGAACAACAAAATAGGGGTTATTATGCAATGATTATCTATTTTTAAGGGTATTTTAATTAATAGATACTCTTATTGATGTATTGTTAATATATTATTCTAAATTCTATACAACAACTATGCCTGAATTCCTACCAAGTTGGGGTTGGATGTATGAATCCTCACCAACCATGCTGGTCCTAGCTTAGACTATTCCTCCTGGTATAATACAATAGATTCTTGTAGAGTTTATTACTGAAAATCAATTGCCGCATTGGTTATGCAGAAGTTTATATTAAATTTTCATAGATTACATTAGTAATCATAATTTTATGTTGCAAATGAGACGTTGTATTAGTTATGCAAATTTTTTTCGTTGTGTGACCAATCGATTCCTAAAAGCATAAGCTATTACAACAAATTCACTGTGTTATCTTCATCTACAATATTTAACCAATCCATTTATGTAACACTTTTCTGTCTTTTTCTCTCCCTAAAATGATCAACCTTATTGATTGATTTTTGATGATTGATAATTATTAATTGCTGAGCAAGTAACATCTGATGAACAACCTTTTCATGCTTGATTGATTATTGACCTCAATTGATCTTTCATAATGATGAAGAGGTCGTTTGTTTTAGTATTGGAGCGATTAATCGCGACGCAAAATCTCGTATAAGATAATAAAGTGTTTGGTTGGCTGCCTAAGAAAATATCGCCGTATAACTAATGCAACATTTGGTTGGCAGTTTTAAATAATACCCTTGTTAAGTTATTGAGAATCTATATATTATTTATGCGGAGCAGAGTATGGAATAAGAATGCATGTATTAGCACTGGGATTAAGCTATTTAAAGACAAAAATGCGCTTTTGAAGTAAGTAATTCATGTATAACAATCCCTTCATTATTAATCAATACATAGCAACCCTTTGTTACTAATCACTGCATATAAATGATCATTATATTATAATTCCCACATAACTAGTAAATGAACCAAACAGCCCCTAATTTTTTCATTTTAATATCCTTCATTTTCTGTTGCAAAATTTTCATGTCTATGTTATTTGGCTCTTGCAGCTGTGGCGATGGGACTCTCGGTATTCCTTCACAAAGAGGTGACAATTATGAATGCATGAACATGAAGCTTCTTTTGAAACAACATCAAAGGGTAATTATCACTATTTATTTGTGAAGGATGGTTATGTTATTTCGCGTTGAAGTTAGTGGTTGAAGTGATTGTTATTTGTTCCCCTCTGTTCTCCAAGTTCAATTAGATGGATAAAATTTGAATTTGGCATTATCAGTTTCTACATTTTGGGTATTAACCAGTCTTTTTAGATGAGACTTTTATTTCATGTCAGAGATTATGTTTTATTCTAATTAGCTGTTGAATTGTTTTGGGGTACATTGTTGAGTCATGTCGTCTTTGCTTACCAGCTAGTTCTTAGTTCACGGGCAATCTTTTTACTTGTTCTCCCAGTACCTTTTATGATGTTCAATTGTATGAAATCCAGTAATTGGCTAAATTCGTCCCTTTTTTTACAATAGTCGATCTTATCTTGCTGATATTTTGATTATTTAAGATATGATTAAAAAATTAATATAAGAATTGAAAAAGGAGGTGAAGAAACTGGACCTTATAACTAATTTAACCGTAAAAGTTAACTCATGAAGTGAGTATTACCGGTATTATGAAAAGCCAAGAATAGGGAGAGTCTGGCTCAGATACCATGTGAAGAAAATGAACCTTGAACCTAACTCATTCTCAAAAGTTAGTTGATGATGGAGGATTGCCCAAGACCATAAAATGGGACAATAACCTATTCCCCTTAGCCAGAATCAATGTAGGACATTTTAAACAAAGGAAAAGATGGAGGTATGCTGCAGTCACTTTTGTGGATCAAACTTTATTTGATTATCTGTTTTTAAGTCTTGTACATTTTGCATGTAATATTGGTACTCTTCACGAGACAGTGTAATGGACAAAAGTTGAAAAAATATTAATTTAAATAATTTATCATCTCACTTTAGGTTCTTGTGAGGCTTTAAAAAAATGTGCTGCTCCCTTTTTCTCTTCACCCTTCCTTTTCATGTATTTGCTTTAGAACTGCTCTATTAAGAATCAAGTTCCAGTTTTAGGCTAATTGTAATTCTTCCTTGCATTAATTTGCAGATTCTTCTTGGAAGATCTGATGTGTCTGGCTGGGGTGCTTTCTTGAAGGTAACATCTAAGAACAGTGTTATGCTTTTTCTCTCTTTCTATCTGCACATCCTTGTTATTCTTGGGCTTATGTTTAGAATTACTTACAGAATAGTGTTGAAAAGCACGAATACCTTGGGGAGTATACCGGTGAAATAATCTCACACCATGAAGCTGATAAGCGTGGAAAGATTTATGATCGTGAAAATTCTTCGTTTCTCTTCAATTTAAATGATCAGGCATGAGAAGTGACTTGCCCTCCATACCTTATTAAGTTAGTCCATAGGGTAGGACCTCAACTGTGGTCTTACGTGAATCACTTGTCTTGTGTGCATGTAGTTTGTAATTGATGCTTATGGGAAGGGTGACAAGTTGAAGTTCGCAAACCATTCTCCTGATCCAAATTGCTACGCCAAGGTAATTGCTGAAATTTGTGTAGGCACTCCCTGGACTATATTCCTATGGTAGATACACTAATGCTCAACTAACTCTTTGACAGGTTATTATGACGGCTGGAGATCACAGAGTTGGTATATTTGCCAAAGAAAGAATTTGTGCAGGAAAGGAACTCTTTTATGATTATCACTATACACCTGAAACAGCACCTGCCTGGGCAAGAAAGCCTGAGGCATCCACTACAAGAAAGTAAGCCTACAAAGACATTTTATAAATGCCGTATTAAGTTACATAAATGTCGCAAAATCACTATCGGGATTTATTAATTTGGCATAAATGTCGGAAGTTTCAATGTCGGGAGTTTTTCGACTTTTAAGTAAATGTCGGTAAAATGTTTACAACATTTCTTTATGACATTTGTGAAATGTCTCTGGCTAAATAAATAGTGACATTTCTTTACTACTTTTATCAAATTTCAGCATTTTATGCTTTTAGCTTATTGTTTGCGACATCTTTAAAAGTGTCTGAATATTTTGAGTTCTTATTGACACGAATGCAAATAGTGTTAAATTCTTGTGAATATTTTTGACACATCCTACAGATGTTAACAACGGTTTCTTTTTAACTTTACATGAAACTAAACCATCCAAATTAAAATATACCTACAAATTTCATTAACCATAGAAAACATAAATAGGAAACATATGTTGGAAAATAGAAGTTCTCATTAACTAATTCCAAGAATAAGAATCTGTAATCTCTACAACAAAACAATATCATGATAAAATTGTTTTCTTACATTCAAGCAAAATCTAACTAATTTAGGAACAACAAGCGATATCTTCGCTCGACAAATTCCTCTTCCACTCTTTCTGACCTGCTTCTGTAGGTTCCTCTCCAATTTAATTGTGTTTGTCTATTTGATAGCCCCAAGGGAAGCCTTGGCGTAACTGGTAAAGTTGCTGCCATGTGACCAGGAGGATACGGGTTCGAGCCGTGAAATCAACCTCATGTAGCAATACATGGTATCCTCGGAGTCCGCGCATAGCGGGAGCTTAGTGCACCGGGCTGCCCTTTTTTTTTTTTTTCCTTCTTTGGAAAATGGTAATTTGTATTCTTCAGCATTATGGAGATGCTGGGGACCTTGAAAAGAAAAACAAAGAGAGAAATACAAACAGAGATCCTAATAATTCTACCAACTGTTCTGTTTCCTCTATATCTTTTTCTTTACACCAAATGAAAAGATACAATACAATTCCACTTAACCTTCTGAATGGAATTGGACCTATCTTCACAATTTCTACTATTCCTTTCTTTCCACACTGTCCACCATATGCAGTGTGGGATTATCCTCCACCATGCCTTCTGACTCTTACTTCCTCCTCTTCTAATCCAACAACGTAGCAGATCTGTAGTATGTTCAAGCATGGTCCACTTTGTTTCTGTGAGACTAAGAAAGATGGCCCAAATCTGAGTTGTGAAGCTGCAATGCAAAAATAAATGGTTGTTGGTCTCTTCTGATTTCCCACATAATGAACACCAAGATAATACAGTCATTCCTTTTTTCTTCAGAACTTCATGTGTCAAGTAAGCTTCCTAGCAACCAACCATGTAAAGCATTTTACTTCGGTTGGTGCTAAGTTTCTCCACAAGCTTTTGTGTCTGTTATTTTGCTGGTCGCTTTCCATTTTGTAAGCCTCACTAACAGTGAAGTCCCCATCTTCACTATGCTTCCATTTCAATGAGTCAGGCCCTTTGTTTTATTTGATGGCCTATTGAATGACATTAGAAGTGGCTGATGTCGCAACCTGTTTTTTAATAAAATGCAAAACAAATTAATTATAAAGTAGTTACAGGTTAATAGTAAACCTCATAGTTACATACGCGAACAATTTCATATTGCGAATATTATTAAAAGTGCAGCTGCATAGAAAAGCATCCTCTTAGTTATGCAGTAGAGCCAACCATTTGACTTACTCTATTAGGCTGATCTTCCAACTCAATGAACACGAATAATCAAGAGTAGAAAATACAAAACTATGAAAGATGGATGTTGTTTGGCCATCAAATCTACAAGGTCCTGCCCATCTAAGTTCCTCGGACTCTGGTGCGGGTGTCCGATACGGGCGCGGATCTAATGGTCGGATCCTTCAAACAACAACGACATACCCAGTGTAATCCCACAAGTGGGGTCTGGGGAGGGTAGACACTTACCCCTACCTTGAGAGGTAGAGAGGTTGTTTCCGATAGACCCTTGATCCTTTGGTCCGATTTTAAAATTCGGGGTATGGATCTAGGTACGGATATGGGTGCGGGGAATTCTGCTAAAAATAGTTCACATATTTAAACATAGAGTTATATGTCTAAATTTTGTGACATTATGTGTAAAACTTACAAGGTAAAAGAGAGAATATTGTTCAAGAGGAGAATCCCAGAAGGAGATACATGGAAAAAGACTTGTATAGGAATATCTATACACAATATATTCCATTGCTTCAATTTCACCTTAACTTTTGTTTTGATTACAGAGTTTCTGTCCTAAATTTCTCTGTTGATTTTGGTCAAAGTGCCCAAATAGGTTGACCATATCCTGTACGGATCCCCCCACAAACACCCACACCAAGTCGTGTCGACACAAGCGCAGCACCGGGTAGAGTCCGAGCAACTTAGTTGCCCATAAGATGCCAAACTCTGGACTTGCTCACCGTGACTCTATAACATACACAAAAGACTAACTACATATCAGCTACCTTATTTTTCACAAAATCATCCAGTATAACTTTCAGTACTTAATTTTTGAACTATTCTCTCAGCTTAAAACAACAAAAACTAGCAAAGAAAACAATTGGTGAATTATTTTTACTATAAAGGCATAAAGATTGTCAAAACAAGGATAGTACATAAATTACATCAAGTGAATAGCAAGACGCCCCCGTAGGGATGAATTTCCATCCGGTAGCCAATCAACAACCCAAATCTTTCCAGCCAACTTCCCTGAATTACCAAAACAACAACAACATACCCAGTGTAATCCCACAAGTGGGGTCTGGGGAGAGTTGAGTTTACGTAGACCTTACTCCTACCTCGTAGGTAGAAAGGCTATTTCCGGAAGACCCTCGGCTCAAGTGCAGCAAATCAAAACAATTATGAAAAAAGAAAATATGACAGTGAAGAAAACATGTCAACTAATAAGGAAAGCATTATTACAGAGCATACAAAAGGAATAGTAACTCAACGAAATAATGCGATAACAGGAATAAAATAAATAGATATCAAATGGCAACAAACTACTGGAATAGAGTTAATTCTACGATAGATACGGTGCGCTAGACTACCACCCCGTCCATCCTGCCTAAACGCGAGACAATGCTTAACTAACTACTAACCTTCTACCCTACCCTGATCTGCGATCTCCATACCCTCTTATCTAAGGTCATGTCCTCGGTAAGCTGAAGCTGCGCATGTCCTGCCTGAATGCCGAATTACCAAAACATAGCTAAGCTCAAACATAGGCGTTGTATGTGATAATCAATGTTAAGCAAAAGTAGAATTGCTATATACTAGCAAAACCATATCACCTACAACCGCAACAATTCTTCCAAAATAAAAGTCCCTTCCTTTTGCAAACCAGTAATCCGATAGACGATCAATTTGGAACCAACTACTCAAGCAAACTTCACATGTTTACAAAATACACACCATGACCAAAATTAATAACGGATAATTACAATCAGCATATAAATTTTTAAATGTGCGAAAACCATTGTCAACATATCTGCAGGAAGCCAAAAAACAAGGCGCTCTGGGTCGTCATGAAATTCTACAAACACATGGTTAAATGAAGGGAAACAGAACTACTTCCTCTGAACTTTGATCAATAGATATAGCTAATTAAATGAAAATTTCAGGAATGCTGATATGGTACACCATCCGAACACAATGTATCAACATGACATTGAGACTAGTTTTTTGACACGTTAACCATATATGGTAATTAATTAAGACATAGGTTTAAGTAACAAATTAACAAAATTAACTAATAAAGTACAAATTCTTATAAACAATGAATACTCCTTGGTTAATGACTCGGTATTTTAAACTCATTATAATTGCATTACTTTCAATATATGATGTACTAACATATATAACCTACTTTGTACCCATTTTAAACTCTCTACTTGTCAAGGTAGAGGTAAGGTCTGCGTACACTCTACCCTCCCCAGACCCCACTTGTGGGATTACACTGGGTATGTTGTTGTTTTTATCCCAAAAAAAAAAAAAAAAAAGAAGCAAGAGTGCTTGAATCTGAATAAAAACTGTGATTTTTTAAAATCAAGGGCCTATATATTAAACGGTGTTTTGATGCATAAAGGTTTTTCTTTCTAATGATAATGATTTTTTTGGGGTTATTTCTCTCTATTAATGTGATGATGAGATCACAAAGGGTGAACATGAAAGCTAATAATATATCACACGAACTAGCACAATTATTATCAATTTTATTTATTTAAAAGCAAGCGAACAATACACACACACACACACACACACACACACATATATAGGGAAGTGACATAGGCCCGGTGACATGGCACCTCTTCTAGGCCAAGATTGCTATTTATCTAATTCCCCATATTTTTGCATTAGTTCTCTTAATTTCCACCTACTTTGTCCATTAATATTAATTTCTTTCCTTATTATCAGGTATCGTCAGTTATACGTAACTTTTCTGAAAGCCCTCCATTTATTCCTTGGAACGCACCTGTCCCTTTCTTTTTGTTTCGTTCACTTCCCTTCTTTTCGGTTTCGTTTCCTTTTCTCATTGAGACACGCATTAATTTTCTTCCTTTACTCACTTTTATGTGATTGTCTTTAATTATTCAAAATTTTTATTCCTTTCTCTCCTGCCTCTCCAAATAGATAATGTATGTATGATATACATACATTGTACTCCCTTTGTTCCAATTTGTTTGTCTTACTTTTCTTTTTACTCTATTTAAAGATGAATCCCTTTTTCCTAATTTGGTAACTCTTTAATATCAATATCGCACATGGCATGTTTATGAACAGAGGATTAAAGGGCATTTTGGTACAATATACATATGTTTAATTTTTAATTTAGGACCACATCAAAAGTCTTCTTTACTTTCTTAAATGCCGTGCCCAGTCAAACTAAGACAAACATATTGAAACGGAGGGAGTATAATGTAATATGGAGCTCTACTGAGTTAGGGAGGGTGATAGAGGGGTGAGGCATATTTTGGAGTTTTTGGGATGGTTTTCTCATAGTGAAAAACTTTTCTGGGAATTTTTTCTTGAATGACAATGTTAGAGTTTTTTCCCAGGCGTTTGGAAGGATTTGTGTGGTTGCAGCTCCAAAAGTGGCTTTGGTTTTGCTATAAAGGAACAGAAAGCTTCATAGTACAAGGTGGTTTCTTTGGTTTATTTAGTTCTCTTATTCAAGAAAGTATTTTCACCCTATTGCATTTGTTTCGACTTAAGTTAGAATACATGACCTCTCACTGCTTCTTTTCCATTTAAGTTGCCTTAGGATGGAGCCGGCAACAAACTTTTTCAAGGAATAAGGATTTGTAATTCATGATTGCTTCTCCACCAAAATAATGATCCTAAACATCAAGACACTGAGAATTGCAATTGACATCTCCTTCATTTCGTCAAAATAAAATGATAGTGGGTGGTATCATATATATGGGTGTTCAACCAACCTTTTAACAATTTGCAAATGAATCAATATATCTATTAATTGTGGCGTGTGGTTCAAAATATTTATACAAGTAACTTTTATTTCTATTACTATTACAAACAAGTTATCTACTGATGCTTTTTCATAACCGCGCGATGCGCGGCAATTTCACTAGTTATAGAAATATTGCTGGAAGATGAAAGCTCTCCTGAACAATGGATAAACATGATAATTAATAGAAGATAAAAATGACTCCAAGAAAGTAAACAAAAGTAAACAGACTACGGTAAGTGCTTTGCAAGATACATGGAACTTGCCATTTAGTTGATTCATATGATATAAAAATATTATAGTAGTGTTTAAATGAGGGATGAAAATGTCGTTCTTTTTTTAAAGGACATTTTGGTAATTCAATTTTACAACTTAAATTCTTGGCACTTTTAGTATAGTATGGTGATATGATATGATACGATGATGATGTCAATTAGGTTTGATTAGGTTGGTTGAACAACACCTAAACAAATATGTAATGACAAGAACTGCAGAGCCCTCTCAAACAATTCCTCCATACCACCAACACTAGAAAGCTTGTTATATCTCGAATTTCTATCTCCTCCCAAAGATAAATGAACTGAGCAAATCTAGCATCTTCCCAAAGGGATTTTCTGACTTCTCCCAAAGATAAATTAACTGAGCAAGTTTAGCCTCTTCCCGGAATAGGCAAAGGCAGGATGGTCATAGGGAATAATACCAACAACCAGGCAGGTTGTATCATCCTTCATAGAGCTGTATAAAGCACTCCAGACTCCTTTAGATGATTAGTCAAAACTAAAAGAACAATGCTTTAGTTGTCTAGATGCAGAAATTGACAGAATTGAAGCGGAAAGATGTTATCTAGATGCAGAAATTGACAGAATTGAAGCGGAAAAAGAACAAATCCAAGAAATTAGACAATTCCTTCTTCTTTTGATGTCTACACTACCACTTTCCCAATTTAAGTATCAATCAATGGCAAACGCCAAAATCTTCAATACATTATAAAAAAAGAAAAAACCACAACCATTCTAAACACATTTAATTAGAAATTCTGATGAGTGAACAATATAGAACTTAAATAGAGGTAAGCACTTACCCAAAAATCTAATACCCTTTGATCAAAACATTTCAGAATTATCTGCTGTAGTATCTATGTCACCTTCCGACTCTATGACCCGGTGAGATTCGTTTATCTGCAAATGGAGCGCGACTCTGAGCTTCGACAAATTGATCGGAGTTCTGGAGAGGGATATGAAGCAAGTCCAAAAGGAAATTCCCTGTATGCTTTCTGTGTTGCTTTGTCTTTTCCAATCAACAAAAACAATCTTCTGATAAAGTTCAATCTGTCGGCAGCAAGAGAAAACAGAGCCCCTGCCTTTCTTTCAAGAGATTCCAAAGAAAACAATTGTTGGTGAAAGCAGTTCCAGTTGACATCACCGCCACTGCCATCGTGGGTTGAGATGCTAGGGTTTTTGAGAGTTGTGAGAGAATCAGAGAAGAATGCTAGAGTAGACTCTTTTTTCCAAAGAGAAGAAATGTAGATGGGTCTTATATTTTTTTTACTTTCAATTAGTAAAACTTTAAAGTTATAAATGTAAGAAAATTTCCTCCATTTGTTTGTAGTAGTCACTAAATACCGACTAATATTATGACGTTTGCGTTAAAAGACCCAATAAAGTGTCATTAATTTTATGTTAGAAAATGTAATCTTTTCCAGACGTTTAGCATGCATGTCAATAATTAAATGTCGTCATAGGCCTACTGTCTTGTAGTGTCTAGTGTAAGAATGAAGGTTGTAAATTTCCGGTTTTAGGCTAATTGTAATTCCTTACATTAATTTGCAGGTTCTTCATGGAAGATCTGATGTGTCTGGCTGGGGTGCTTTCTTGAAGGTAATATCTAAGAACAGTGTTATGCTTTTTCTCTCTTTCTATCTGTCCATCCTTGTTATTTTACGGCTCATGTTTAGCATTACTTCCAGAATAGTGTTGGAAAGCACGAATACATTGGGAAGTATACGGGTGAAATAATCTCACACTATGAAGCTGATAAGCGTGGTAAGATTTAATTCGTTTCTCTTCAATTTAAATGATCAGGCATGAGAAATGACTTGCCTTCCATTCCTGGTTGAGTTTGTCCATAGGGTAAGGTCTCAACTGTGGTCTTACTTGAATCGCTTGTCTTGTGTGCATGTAGTTTTTGCTTGATAATTATCGGAAGGGTGACAAGTTGAAGTTCGCAAACCATTCTCCTGATCCAAATTGCTACACCAAGGTGATTCCTGAAATTCGCATAGGCACTCCCTGGACTGGTCTGCCTATGTAGATTCAATAATGCTCAATTAACTCCTTGACAGGTTATTATAGTGGCTGGAGATCACAGAATTGATATATTTGCCAAAGAAAGAATTTGTGTTGTAGAGAAACTCTTCTATGGTTATCACTATAGGCCAGATACACTTACTTTCTCGAAGTGGATGCCTCAGGCTTTCTTGCCCAGGCAGGTGCTGTTTCTGGCGTATAGTGATAATCATAAAAGAGTTTCTACGAAGAGTATTCTGCTCCTTCAGGTGGCCGTGGCAAGAAGCATACATAATGAGTGTAATCTAAGCGGTTTTGATTGGCTTATTCTTTTTCCAACAAGGTATCATCTACATTGACCATCTGATTGACCTTGTGATCCATTTTGTTGGCGGACAGAACCATTGCATCTCCAGGATAACTTACTAGATTATGTTTGGGTTTTTTTTTAACTGGGCTGCTTTCAGAGCCGAGTTTAGTCGTTGAAGCGGGAAAACAATCTATATATCTATATAATTGCAGGACATAGGCCCGGTGAGTTGGCGTTCTCGTAGGCCAGCATTATCATCTATCTTTTTTCTTAGAATTTTGCCTTTTTCTCTAATTTTAAAATTTACGCTCTCTGTTAAAAAAAACCTAAACAGTCGCTTATTTTAAATTTTAACGGATGTCCCTGAAAAGTTACTTCTTCAGTGTCTTAGCGATGATTTGCAGTCTATGCCGAAACAAAAGGCCTCCACAAAGCGCCTCTCTTCTTCTTTTTTGTTTGGGCTTAATACTCTCGAAACAATCAATCTCCATGATCGGGTGCTTAAAAGCTGCAACAACTTCCGGTTCTCTCAACTTATCAAATTTCCTCTCTCAGGCAGGTCCCCAATTCTTTCTTTCTTAGTGACAATTCACAGTATACTGCCCGGAGAAAAAAACGCCTCTCTTCTTTTTCTTAGTATGGGCTTAGCACTCATGAAACAATCAATCTCCATGATCGGGTGCTTAAAGCTGCGACAACTTCTGCTTTTCTCAACTTATCAAATCGCTCTCTCAGATAAGGTCCCAATTCTCTTATTCTTCTCATGCTGTTTCTGTTTGTCGACATGATTCACACATTTCATCTTTTTTTCCTATTAGCGTTATCTCTGGAATGATGAATTTAGAACATTTTAAAGCTGCTAATCAGTTTTATTTTTTTACTAATGTTTTGTGAGGACAGGGGATGGGTGTGGTATCAAGAATCTAAAGATCCGCAGAGCTTCTGGAATTAGTTGTACTCTGATGAAATAGTTTTGGTTTTATGAAAATCGAAAATTTCTATGTTCAACAAATTCTTTGAACCAAACTCTGTCATTCCCTCATTTTATTTGGTCCTGCCTTTCTTTTATTTCTGTTCTAATTTAGTCTTTTTCCTGAAATACAAGATTTACTGTTCTTAAAACAGTCCAATTGCTTTCTTGTTTTTTATGGTACTCCAATTTGTCAGCCTCTGCTTCAAGAACTTCATCAAAGCATTGATAAACTGTTGTAGTATTACTTTTTCCATCTGCTCATGTGGGTCTCTTGCTTATAGCTTATTATTGTATGTTGGTTCAAAGAATTTGTTGAACATAGAAATTTTCGACATAAAACCAAAACTATTTCATCAGAGGAAGCTCTGCGGATCTTTAGATTCTTGGTATCAAGAATCTAAAGATCCGCAGAGCTTGAATTAGTGATGAAATAGTTTTGGTTTTATGAAAATCGAAAATTTCTATGTTCAACAAATTCTTTGAACCAAACTCTGTCATTCCCTCATTTTATTTGGTCCTGCCTTTCTTTTATTTCTGTTCTAATTTAGTCTTTTTCCTGAAATACAAGATTTACTGTTCTTAAAACAGTCCAATTGCTTTCTTGTTTTTTATGGTACTCCAATTTGTCAGCCTCTGCTTCAAGAACTTCATCAAAGCATTGATAAACTGTTGTAGTATTACTTTTTCCATCTGCTCATGTGGGTCTCTTGCTTATAGCTTATTATTGTATGTTGGAACTGATTCATGATTATAGGTGATTCAATGTTGTGTTATTTTATTCCATGCTGAATGAAAGTGAGAGGACTATTGAGATTGAGGAGAACTTATTATCAATCAATGAGCCTAAGGTACCGTAGAAAGTTATTATTGCTAGCTGCCAAATATTATTGGCATGAATTTTTGTTTGAACATGCTCTTTTTACTGCCTAATTTATTGTGTCTGAGTTGAGTAAGTTGACTTATAATTTTACAAAATCTTATATTCTGGTTTCGAAAAGAGTACTACGTTAACCGAGTTGTGATTTTTAGTGTAAAAGCTTTTCCTTTCTCTCCTAATTTCAGTTTGGGCAGGAGTAGTTGACTTTTTCCTGTCTACTGGGGAAGTGCTATAACAGTTCTGGTCTGATCATGATATACATTTACATTAGTTGGGTGTATCAGTGACGTTTACTCAAAGTTTACTTCATCGACGTTGTGTTTGTCCTTTCTTATTATGGAGTCTTTTTTAATGGAGGGCAGAACCTGCCTGGCCTGAGTACTGTCCAAGGGTAAGTATTTGTTAATTTACCCATTTCATATCATCAATGGAATTTCTTATACTCTATAGCCTTTCACGTAGCAACTAATCTTGAGCAGAAGATAGTTTCGAGTTTAACATTCTTTTAGCAACATGATGCTCATAGTTAATTTATAATTTTTCATGATATCGTAAATGGTTTAGTTTGTGTTGCAGGATTCCTAATAACATCTCGAGTCATAATTTTATATCTTGTACTTCACTTCTTTTTTGTTTTCATTCATTTGGTTATCTTTTGGGGACATAGAGATGTTGTACTCTGATTTTAAGTTGAGTTCCAAACTAAATTTTTTGGGCGCTTCTTTGCTGGAGCTCTAAAGAAGGAATTTTTAATGATAAGAAAATCAAGATTGTGTAAATTTGTGTTCTCAAAGAAGACATGTTAGAAAATACTTACCTCAAAGAATAAATAATTGACTTTTTAGACATTGATAATAGCCGCTTGATAGATCGTTTTGCACTTTGGCATAGGATTTTTCTCAAATATTTTATCTATTGGAGCTTAAAATTTCCAATGCCTAGCAAAATACATATATTTTAGTTTTAGAGTCAACTCACAATGATGAGAGTTAACATTTAGTCGATGGTTGTTTTACTTGTAAAGTTTATGACAATTATTTATTTGTTAGTTCGATGAGGTTGTGGTCGACTTATTTCACAGTTCAGCAGATATTATTTTTATAGTGGTGAATTCGAGAATTGCACTGAGAAGATAACACAGAGAGTAGTTCTGAAATAGCAACAGAAGTAAAGCTTGAGAAGGAGAAGATTGCCGGATGAAGCAGAGCAGAATATTGAGGTGCCACCTGAAGATTGATCTTATTTTGCAAGATCTTCTCTTTTCTCATTATTTCTGCTTATTATTGAATAATTCCTACCTCAATGTTTTTTCATTCCTTCCGTTTGTGGTTGGTCTGACATTATGTATGTATATCTATATAGGCTTATTGGCTTGATTTTCTATGGAAGTTGGAGCTAGATTTAATGGTTAGATGTAGTTTTCATTATTGTGTAAGGTTGTTTCTTTGGTGCTTTTGTTTATAAGTTTTTCAGGACAATTCATTGTTATATCGTGTTTCTTTATTCTAGGCTGCTTATTAGATGATTGTTGGTCAATGTTTAAGCAAAAAAGAAAGTGCTCCTCCAGCTAATGCATGTAATAGCATACTTTAATTGGTCAGTAAAGCCATGTTTTTATTTTCTTTTATTTTACGACTGCGGTCAACACACTAGTGTATTTATAATTTGGTAATTAAATTGTAAACGTTTATTTAGTTGGCCAAATCTGAGTGGAAGTCATATCTAGGAGCAAATAGAGGGTATGACATGGATTTCTTGCTGATAATATCTACTGCCCAGCATCTCTTTTCAACTGACAGATGACGAAGGAGGAAAAAATTATTCGCACTCGATATACCAAAATAAAGCTAAACTATGTTTGTGCACTCTTTTAAGTTTTGTGACTAAACCTTGGTCGACTAATTACGTTCACATCTGAGTTTATCATCTAATTTTTGATAATAATATGGTGTGGTGTAAATATTGGGAGCGGATATGTATTGTTTTAATGACAGTTAATCCTGGTTTTAGTCAGACTCACGTAAACTTTGTTGAAGTCGATGCTGGCCTCATGTCTCACCTGTAGCCTAACTGCTTCTACGTGTTTAAATTGCCAAGTGCTGTTCTGTTTTTTGAAGCGTTACTTAGATGAATTTCGTGTACGCAATCGGAAGATTTAAGCATTAATTTTCTTAGATGTTTGTATAGGTTAACCTAACTGTTCATTAAACAGAAAGTGGGCGCCGTTCCCATTTGAAACACTGAAGGGAAATAATTGACTCCTTTGTCTATTAAGCCAACAAATTAAACTTGTGTCCCACCACCACGTGAAAAGGAAACCCTACTAGAACTTACTCCTATAAAGGAGAGCCGATAATATTGGGCAGCAATAGCACGATTAAAGTGCTGATTTTAGTTAGGAAGTCTTAATTGTAATAATTAAAATTATGACATCTGAATGCTGAAAATCACCACCCAGATAAAGTGAAAAAGCTAACAAGAGGGTGAAAACTATGAAGAACTGAAGGATTGAAGCTTTTGTGCAACAAAAATAAGAAACTGGTAATCAAGATCCTGCACATTTTACAAATATTTATAACTATTTTGCGGGGGTCAGTTATAAAAAAGCCAAAATGAAAAAAAAAAAATTAAAAAGGAGACTTGCCTTATGCGCCAGAATTGACAGATTTTATTTGTTTTTAAATACACGAAAGGTTTTTCTAAATTATTTTATTTATAGATTTTGTTGGTTTAGTTTATATTATTGTAAGGCCCCGTTTGGACATTGTTTGAAACCATGTTTGGACATACAATTTGAATATTTTAAGTTATATTTTTTTTTATAGACATAAAAATCTCATAAATTGTGAAAACTATTAAAACATTCTCAATTCTTATACAATCTTACCAAATGAGCAAATCATAGTTTATAACAAAATTAGTACATTACTATAAGGCTTTTCTAAAAAATGCAACATCAATTAATCCAACTTTACTTCAATAAAATAAAAAATTTAACATGAATAGTAATTTAACTACTATTTAATATAATCTTCCCACATAAATTAAAAGTTGGTAGACATAAATAAAGGTTGATGGAAGTTAATGAGATTGGTAAATAATTGATAGGGTTAATTGTTAAAAATATTTACCAACTTATGGTTTTTTTTTATAAAATATTAACTTATGTGTTAAATTTTGTATTTAAAAAAGTTAAAAACATGATTTCAAACCCAAACTATGCTTTTTTGGATAATTTGGGTTCAAACCATGGTAACCACGATTGAAAATTAAATGGCTAAATGCTGGTTTGAAATCATGATTTCAAAATTGATGGCCAAACGCCTACTTAAGTACTAAGCTTGAGTAATAGGCTTCAGCTAATTGCCCTTGGCCTCAAGTAAAACATTAGCCTATCGTATAATATAAAGTTGGGGTTTAGCACTTTGCAGACAGTGATACACAAAAATTGGCATCTTCTTTGTCGTCTCTCATAAATCTCACTGTTTCTAGCTCTTGACTTTTTGCCTTTTCTATTTCTTCTTCTTTCTTTTATACATGCGACCACATTTGTTTTATCAAAACTAGTGTTTTTCTTTCAACAACTCCCATACTGTCTTGTTTCTCGGAGAAGCACAGTATGTGGAGAAGAAGAGGAAATAGTTACCTCATTTTGTTAGTCTGTCACTTAGCTGTCTTTCACTGCTTACTCATCACTTCTTCAACTGCTTGTTCCAGTGGCAATTGCCAGGTAACTCTCTCTTTTCTTGCTATATTCCCTTATCTTTACAACAAGTTGTAGAGAAAAAACACTTATTTTTTTGTATGTGAAAGCAATTCTTGTATGAATTGGTGAACCCCATGTTGCAGATCCGTGCAATTTTGAATTTTGATTTGTGGGTTTCAGCTGAAATTTGATGAATATTACTACAGCTTTTAGATTCATGTGCTTCGGCTACGGATTGTGGAGCAGCTTTATACTGTGGTAATTGCCCTGAATTGGGAAAGAATCAGCCTTTTTGTATTAGAGGACAAGCTATTGAACCCACTTCCGTTGTAAGCTTCTTCCTCCTTTCTTTACTATGCTCTGAAGTGTTTTTTTTTTTTTTTGGTGAAAAAGTATGAAGTGTTTATGTTTTTGTTCTCTGTTTTTTTGACTTGGAAATGGGCAGATTAGTGGATTACCCTTCAACAAATACTCATGGCTGGTGACCCATAATGCCTTTTCAATTGTAAATGCACCATTATTGACAGGCCCTCAGAGAATTACTTTCTATAATCAAGAAGACACTGTCACTAACCAATTGAGAGTATGTTGTTCCTTATTATTGTGCAACTTCATTTTTTCAAGGATATGAGTTTATATGCTGTTGACACAACTGTTGTTTGTTTCATGTATTTTTTTTTAGAATGGAGTCAGGGGATTGATGCTGGATATGTACGATTTCGAGAACGATATATGGCTCTGTCACTCGTTTCGTGGCCAATGTTACAACTTCACTGCCTTTGTAATGCTGCTGTAAAATCCCTCTCTTCTTTTTGCTTTTGAGTCGCTCTTCCGATGTTAATAGATAAAATGTGCTTTCTTTAGGAACCAGCAAGCAACACTTTGAAAGAGGTGGAAGCATTTTTGAGCGCAAATCCTACAGAAATAGTTACCATCATAATTGAGGATTATGTGCATTCCCCAAAGGGTTTAACAAGGGTATTTGCTGATGCGGGGTTGGATAAGTATTGGTTTCCTGTTTCTAAGATGCCGAGAAAGGGTGATGATTGGCCCACCGTGAATGATATGGTTAAAAAGAATCACCGATTGTTGGTTTTTACCTCTGATTCTTCCAAGGAAGCTGCTGAAGGAATTGCTTATCAGTGGAGATACATGGTTGAAAATGAGCGTAAGTACTAAATCAGTGTGCTCCTTTGGTGGTTCTGGTTTGTGGGTTGGTTCTAGGAGCGGCAAACGGGCGGGTCGTATATGGAGGGGTCGAAAACGGGTTTAAAACGGATAAAATTTCTGACCCGCTCATATTTAACATGGATAAAAAAAATGGGTTAACCACAGATGATATGAATATCCATATTATCCATGATAAGGTGAGAACACAAGCTAAATGCCAAAATAAGTTAGACTCCAGAAAGCAAGAACACATGAAAAATAACAAGCAGATAAATGGGTATTGATAATATGGATATCCATATTATTCATCTGGATATCCATTTTTTAGTGGATAGTATGGATAATATCCATATTTGATCCATTTTTAAAAATTCAGTTATCCAACCATGTCTAATGGGTTGGATTGGATGGTTACTTGTTCTTTTTAACTATTTTGCCAGCCTGATCATATGTGGTAATAATGTTTCAGCTGGAGATCCCGGAGTGGTGCCTGGTGCATGCAACAGTCGTAAGGAATCGAAGCCACTTAATTCCAGAAGTGCCTCTCTGTTTCTAATGAACTACTTCCCCACAGTTGCTGTACAAAACGGAGCCTGCAAAGAGCATTCAACTCAACTTGATGATACGGTCGGTGCCTGTTACAAAGCAGCAGGCAACATGATGCCCAATTATGTGGCAGTAAACTTTTACATGGTATTAAAATATTTACTGGTTACTGATGCTATTGCAAAATTACTACTCTCCTCTATCCCGAAAATGTCACCTTTCTATAATTAGAAATAACTGAACTTTAAAATTTTCCTTGTATCCTTAATGAAATGATTTATAGCCACAAACCTTAGATATGTGGCACCATTTGATTAGGCACAAAGTTTAAGAAATAAAAAGACTTTTGAAATTTGCAGTCTAAAACAAACCTTAGATTTTTTTTTCTTTTTCCAAGTGCTTAGTCAAACGGTGCCACATAAATTAGTCACCATAAATTGGGAAGGACGGAGCATAAATTTTCAAACGTTGACTGATGAAAAATAAATCCTGCAGAGAAGTGATGGAGGAGGAGTTTTTAATGTTTTAGATCAAATGAACGGTCAGACACTATGTGGTTGCCCAACGGTCACGGCATGCCAGGTTTTTCCATCTTTTCTCAAATATTTGATATGTGGATAATTGTTTTAGAACTGTACACATGTGTTAATGTGGGAAAGGCTCACCCTATGAATAGAATTAGGTGGAAGAACCATAATTGAACTTCTCTTTTATTAGCTGATTCTGAGTTTGAATTATGTGGCCTGTAAGTGATACAATTTTTTCAATACGACAGTAGAGAAAGTAACGTACTTCTCTGTCCAGAAAAAAAGTTGAAGTCCACAATAAGAAATAGATTCGAGACGAGAAATAGCATAGTACTACTTATGTGATTTATCAGATCACAGGAGCTTGTAACATCAATTGCAACTTCTTTTTCTGTGAAGTTAAGCAAATTTGGTGTATTATTCACTGTAGAAGTAGTGGGCCCATGATCTTTAACATTCTGCTTGCATGAATAGATATTTTTTTTATAATTAGCAGGAGAGTTGACTTGCACCATTTTTTGCCTCTATATGGCCAAAAAGCTCTTATCAGGATGTTGTCTTCCTAGTCTCCTTTTAACCTGTCTCTCAAATAAAAATGTGCAATAAGAAGACAACCCAGGAAGATCTGACCTTAAACATGAGTTGATCAGTGGCGTGATCTTTTGATACTTATATTGATAAAATTTCAAAAAGATTTGTTGGGGGAGGATATTGGCATGGTTGAACCAAAAATTCTCTAACATTGACCTGGTTACTTAGTTTGTTTAGCCGTAATTAAATAAACAGCTTTCATCTTCATGGACATTGCAAATATTCTGAGGGATCTATTAGAGGTAGATTTAAGCTTAAACAGTTTTGTTGGTCAAACAATTCTTCAATAATATAGGGTCATCACTGATATTCTCTGCAACAAGCTTTAAGAAGTACATATCTCAATATAAAAACCTTCGACATGCTTGACAGTTTCTTCTCGGATGACATATCTGAGCAAGTGTCATTACCACTCTGTTGGTTCCTAAGGAAATATCTTAGCTTGGTTTCACTTTGTTATTAAGTGAATAGTTGTTTGTGATTTACTAGAGCCATACATGAGACCATAAGTTTACTTTTCCATTTCTGAAAATAGAATCAAGAAAAATGTTCTATTATGAACTCATGAATTATGCAGCCTCAAAGTTGTTTCCAAAAATGAACACTGAAGAACTTATGCTTAAATGGACCTTTTTTTTTTTTTTTGCAGGCGGGAACACATTATGGAGTTTGTAGGAATGTTAGTGCAGCGAATGCAGCTCCAACAGCAACTAATCCTTCTGGAATGTTTTCTGGGTCCGTGCAATTAACAGGCCATGCTTCAGCAATCCATTTTTCCAGTATCATATACCTATTTTCATTGTTTTCTGTAATGATGTTTCTATTATGAGAAGAAAGAAAAAGTGTTTCACGCAGATGTTTACATGAGTTTCATCCGTGGATGCTCGATTTCTCCTATATTTTCATGTGTATATTTTTGGAGTCAGAATAGGTACAGTATACACTAGAGTCCCACTTCGGCATGTTAGAGACAATGAACATTCAGCTTGAAGTTTTCCTAGTAAAAATGAACTCGTAATTTTATAGAGGAGTTTGACGTAGAAGTAGGCAATGGGCTGCAGAAGAGTAATCAATATGTAGCAGGTGTTTTTATCGCGACCCATGTCATTTTCTAGCTGCCAGTTCTTTTCCTTTGATATGTTGACGGGGGTGGTCTTATTTTTCAAGTGAATTTTGTTTAGTTTCCAGAAAGGAAATGTAACTTTTCTCCGGTCACATTAGTAAGTGACCTTGTGATTGTGCTATGCTGTTGCTCTGAGTTTCTTGAATTAGTTTGATAATTGAAGATGTCATGCATGAAAGCGGTTGTCTAGTAGGAGGTGATAACTGAAAATTCTTGGGTAATTCAACTATTTTCATTCGATTTTCGGTTGAGTGGTTTCTGTTTTTAACAACGTGACACTAATCTTGCTTCCAGGCCAAGCCTGGAGTGGTTCCAACGTTTTGCCTTGTTGCAATATGTGTTTTTTATTCCTTTAGGGTAAATTTATTTAGTCATTTTTTGGGATTGACAATATGGTTCTATGGAGAGTTTCAGAACAGATATACTATTCCTAAATTCATATTATTATCTGGCTGGTGATAAGTGCAAAGTGGTTTACATAAATGAAATGGGTTAAGTGGTTCTGGGGCTTTATTTGATGGGGGCGGGTCGGGTTGTGGGGTTGGTGGGCTGAGCCGGTCATCAACAACAACAACAACAACATACCCAGTGCATTCCTACATAGTGGGATTTGGGGAGGAGAGAGAGTGTCTGTGAACTACCTTACTTTTGGGAAGGCTGTTTAGGTAGACTCCTGCATTTAGTTTAAAAAGGTGCCAAGACAATAATAATAATAGGCAGTAATAGCAACATATAATAAGATAAATGACGTTAAAGAAAGAGAGAAACAAGCAAGCTAAAGGGCTGAGCCGGTCAACATTATTAAAAATTAATTAGATTAGTTAATTAAATATGGTAACCAATTAAAAGCTTCCATGTGTTTAATGAGATGAGGGTGTTAGCGATAATGGTATTTTAGACCCCATAGGTAGACGGTAGGGGTATTTGGGGGCTCAAAGGTGGATGGAGGGTATTTTTGCACCAATCGTAATAGTTCGAGGGTATGTTAGGCCCTTTTCCGATGATACATTCGAATCACTTTCTGGTTAAGCAACTTACACCAAGAGGAGCTGACAATTGTTATGGTGCTTCCTTGGCGGACTAAGTTGAGTTCTTTCCTAAGGCACATCATGTTCCTCATAGTTTCTACCTAAAGTTTTAAAATGCTTTGGCTTTTATACTATCAATTGATGTAAGTCAAACTATTATTTATTAATTAACTTTACTCTGACACCTCATTTCTTCATCTTCTCTTCAGGTTTTTATTCAGGGCAGTTCATGTATTAGTTGTATTCAAAGAATGATGATGTCAATCATGCAATCTTTTTCGTCTTTCCAACGTTTCTGCTTGCGGTGTAATCACTATTAACATTATGCAGTTTAGCCACTTTCCAGCTTTGAAAATTAAACTAAAATATGATAGATTCACATGTTAGACCACTATAATACTATTCTAAGGTTTCTCTCATGTGACACTACTATGCTCCATAGTGGAATCATTGTTTGTTTAAAGCATTAGACAAATCCTAAACATCGCCACTGATGTCAGATGAAGTTTCTATGGTAGTAAGGCTACGTTTTACTAATAAGAGACACACAGAGATTTGTTATGTCTGCCTCTCTGGGCGCTCTAATTAAAACAGAGAGTTTCAGTTGTATGCACTGATGGTGTATGAAATATCTACACAATTAGATCATTTAGAAGGTGATTATAGGTAAATTTTATGACAAATATTAATAGGCGAAATAGCCTTTAAATGTCTCTAGCAGAAGGATCTTTTCAGAAGCCGTGCTGCAGGAAATCGTCCAAACAAAAACAAAGGAGAACCACAAAAACAATCTGTACAAAGCATTATTGTTCAATGCAACAATTGACAAGCTGTACACAAGATATAGTTGCAATAACAATCCACGTGGATGATCCCTTAAGAGAAAGGTCACACAGGGACTTCTGGCTTGTCAAAATACAGCAATATCAGGCAGGATTCCTTTAGGTTGTATCTGTAGGGCTGGGCTAATAGTGAGTAGGCCAATAAAACAGTCCACGGTAACCCTCATGCCCCATGCATTAATAGACTCTAGTTTCCGGCATTTATTTACCAAAGCTAGAAGCCCATTCTCAGTTACATGACGACACCCCCAAAGCACAATAGTCTGCAAAACAGATAGACAAGTATTAGTATTAAAAATCCCTTATTACAGTGGAGAAAGTAAAACAAAGAGGTAAGAACTGCTAGTGAATTGGTGATGCATTTGAAGAGGTGCAACCTTAGGTGTGGAATTTTCGGAGACTTACCTTCAAGTGTGGGCAGCTACCAGCAATAGCAAACAAGGATGTGTCTGTTATGAATGTACCACCGATATTCAGATGCTGTAGAGAATTAGCTCTGGAGATCTATCAGAAAAAGAAAAGAAAAAAACTAAATGAGGCAATAGACTGGTAGAACTTTTCATAAGCAGCTAAGTTCACCCAGAAGTACAGGTCAGGTAAAGCCTAACTCGCATCAGAACAATAAATGAAATTCACCAACTTTACACTTAATCATCCCCTATAGATTGACTAACTATTGAAGCAGCTTCACTGGGTTCAACAAGTCATCAAAATGCATGAATATTGGTGTACAATTGCAGCCTCCAGAGATATAGTTGCAAGGAACAAAGAACATTAACCTTCTACACGGGATTTTGGTGTACAATTCTTTCCAATCTTCCGTTGGTTTTGTTAATGTAATGGAAGCTTGAGATCCAAATGGTATATTCTAAAGGGAAGTGTAACAGATTTAATAGGTGAAGAAATCTCTTTCCCTCTGATTAGTATATGATGTCCTTGCTTATTCTAAAAGCAATTGTTACGTACACATTGAAGTAACCAAATAGCTCCAATTAGACATAAATCTCTAAGACAATAACATCTAACTAGACCAACTTAATATTTCAGATCAAGGACACAATAAACAATGAGGATGACATACCAGTTGAACAACACCTGTATCTGTGATCCCAGTAGTGCCCCATAAAGATAGTGATGACAGATTGCTAATACATTTAGCAGTTGACAATTGGTACAGCCCGCGATCTGTTATTTGACAACCCCAACGGCTCCTTGAACTTAAGATAGCAAACAAGTCAGAACAGTATAACACATAAGACCTCCCTGATCATCGTGGTATTGCATTTTTTAACACTAAAGATTCAAAGTTGAGACAACCAAAAAGGTTGTAGACATTTGTGCATTGACAACTAATAATAATTGTTGTAACTCAATCGAGTCTTGCAGAAATAGGATCAAATATAGAGCTTCCAATATATGCTGTTGGGACGGGGTAGCTAGCTCTCTAATACTAGTAACTCCACATGATTAGATGTCTTCATCGATCTAGTGCAGGGGCGCATCTAGCATACCAAGTGTGGTGGATCTATTAATGGTACATAGTCTAGACCTAGCCCAATTTTCAAAAATTGAAGTGAAAGGACGGCTTTTTTGCTTTGCTCATCTATCATACTTGAGATAGATTAAAAGAGAAATTGATTACTCTGATTGCAGGATTTGAAAAGAAGACTATCAATAGTCTAACATCTCTATAGAAGATTCAATAAATCTTATTAAAGCTAGTCCAAGAAAGTCACTTCTCCTTCAATGTATTTTTGTTACTAATATAAGCATTCTCACTTCTATTATCTCAAAGTCCTGATCAAATTACTTGTTGCCCATTTTAAAGATATCTAAACCCGAGTCCTAAATGTAGATGAATGAGAGTGCTTTTATCATAAATTGACAAATGTACCATAGCTGATCAAAGTTCATTTAAAGAGTGCAATGAAAGGAAATAAATTTACTTAGTACTAAATTTTACAGAGCAAAGGGATATAGAAAGAAAAAAAGTCATACATATCGAGTTCCTTGAGACTGTAAGCATGAAGGACAAGGCGAGTGGTAGAATCATCATTCACTTTCCACCCTGAAAAACTCAATCTTTCTCTTCTTGCCAGGGATTCTTTCACCCCCTGCCTCCATTTCTTGCACACAGCGCTGGTCCTACAACATGTACAACGACAAATAAACACAAGAGCAAAAAAAAAGAGGTGGGGGCCGGGGGGGGGGGGGGGGGGGGGTGTAAATACAGGGAAGAACAAAATAAAAAGGCTGAAAATTAGCAAAACTAACTGAGCCAAATCCTTGAAACAAGTAAGCATAGCAAATATGTGAGCCAAGAGGTCAAAGGGGAGTCTATCAATCGGCCTGTCTTGATCATCTAGTTCCTCAACCCCCTTTCGCTTCATTGAAATTAAAGCTGAAAAGCGAAATCACAGAAATAACAAGGTGCTTCAAAATTCAACAAAACTCACAAAGACAATTCAATTCAAGAAGAAGAAGGAGAAGGCGTCGTAGTTATGTAAGCTGTGGAACAGAGAAATAATAATAAAATAAAAAATCTGTAGGAGAGAGAAACAAGACGATGGAAATAAAGTGTGGTCATATTTCGTCATGTTATATTCACCTTTTAACGTAGTACGGTGTCTTTCTAGATGCAGTAGCTTTTAGAATCTTCTTAAAGGATTCGGCCTGTAAGCCTGTAACTGACTCAGATGGTTAAATTTAGTAAACTTGCCCGTCATTTTAGTCGAAATATGAGAACATCTGTAATAATTGCAGATGATGGCCTGACTAAAATTCAAAAAGTTTACCTGAATCTAATAATTTTAACTGTTAGTATATTTATTTTAGATGTACACTAAAGTATATCCTCCTAAAATAGTGTGTAAGTTGTGCAAGTATTGTGTCTTTGCGTAATCGTAACTCAGGACACCTTTGATTGTTAGTTTCGTTAATAACGTCACGTTCAGCTTTCGTGTATAGACTGATTTGGGCATTACACGTGGTTATGCCTTGCCGTTCTTCTTTGCAAGGAACTCTTTTTTTCCCTTTCCATTTGGATGTTATCTTATTGACTTTTGTTATTTATTAGTATTAGAAATGTATATGATCCTTGATCAATTGTGTAAACTAACACGCTTTGGTTCCTTTCTCGTTTAATTAGATGCTTATCCTAAAAATAAGTCAATCGAAGTTGTTTTTATTTGTATATTGGGATTGACAAAATCCAACTTATGGGTAGTTTTTGGAATAATTTCTCACAAGTTTAATATATTATAAACAACGAATTTCTATCTATGATCTTATATTGATATATAGTAAAATCGATATTTGTGACATGGTTCAACACTAGAATCTTGGATATGCGAGTACAAAATGTAACTTTCTTTGTTCCATTTTATGTGCCACATCTTTTTTTTGGTCCATTCCAAACGAGTGACATATTTCTGCATTTAAAAATAATTTAATTCTAAACTGTTCATGTTATCCTTAATGAAACTATTTTATAGTCATAGAAATGTCTATTATGTTTTAGACGACAAGTTCAAAAAAAAAAAAAAAATCTTAAATTTCATGTCCACTCAAATACGGTGACATAAAATGGGACAACATGAGTAGTATTTAATAGATAAATTAGGTTTGAGATGATGGTATTTTCCTTTAACTGTTTAACGATGTTTAATCTAAGTATCATAATTAAGAATTAAGATAGATTTCAAGGTTTGGATTCAACTCTCATCAGTTCTCTATTTGGTTAGTAGTTAATTTTTGGAAGTCGGAACATTATACGCCGCTAAGAACGATTAAAATGCTTCGAGCATGAAGCGCATTAAAATGAACGATAATTCTAGTACGTGGATCAATTGTGTAAACTTTTGGTTCCTGTTTAATTAGATGCTAAAAATAAGTCAATCGAAGCTTGTGTAAGGATAGATTTTGATTTTCAAAGTTTTGGGTTGCTTCATGGCTTTGAGATTTCATATATATTAAATTGTACAATGTAATTAATTTTTAATACAAACAAACCCATCAGTCAAAAAAATACTAATTCCTTAATGATAAATTGTTTGATGGTCCTTTAACTTTTGAAAGTTAATTATTTATCATAATTAGCTCATTGGTGGAGGAGAAAGTTCTACTCACTCCTATTTGTAATAAAATGAGACAGTAGATTTTGATTTTCAAAGTTTTTATTAAATTGTGTGTATAAATCAACCTATCAGTCAAAAATACTTGCATAACAACATAATTAATCCTTGCATAACTTACTTTAAAACCAAAAAACCCCTAAGTGAATGAACGATGCCGGAGAGAAAGTCATTACATATTAGAAAAACAAAATAATACTCATCATAGCCATAGGATTTGAAACAAAATTCCATAAAGGATTTTTAATTTATAGGGGTGCAAAAAATTTCAGAATTGAAAGAAAAATAGGCAAAATAAGCGATAAAACTTCCAATTTGGTCGGTGATGGGGTTAGCAAAACATGGATCCCACAAGTTCCACCTACAGATGACATCATCAACTTTTGAAGTGTATTTAAAGTCCCCAAACTTTGAAATATTTACCAATTTATACGTCGCTAATAATGGAATAAATTGAAGTACAAGGGCAAATTAGAGCTTTAGAAAGGGCCCCACATTAGTTGGCTTAGGAAAAGGGCAATTCGCAGGAATGGCCCCTCATTCGGGGTGGTCTTTAATTTTTGTCGAAATGTCTAATTGTTGGCGATTCTTTAATTTTTGTCGTCAAATACGGTAGAAATCAACATGAGATTTAATAGGGTTCGAATTAGAACGTTATAAAAATAAAAAATAATTTCGCAAGGCAAGGCTTGGGAAATGTTATATCGGATCAGGCATAAGCGCCTTAAGGCAAAACTAAAGTTATGTCGGATCCGGCATAAATTTTATGCCTTAAGGTAATTTATAAGGCAAACTTTTAGTTATGTCGGAGACAACATAAGTTGTCTTAAGGCATAACTTTTAGTTATGCCGGATCCAACATAGGTTGCCTTATAAGGCAAATTTTTAGTTATGCCTTAAGGCAACATATGTCGGATCCAGCATAACTTTAGTTATGCCTTAAGTCAACTTATGCCGCATAAAACAGACTTTTCTCAAAGCCTTACCTTGCGAAATTATTTTTCTTTTTATATCTGAGCGGGGGTTCGAACCCAGAACTTCAGTATTTTCGGCCACCTTTTCAAGCAAAGGGCAAAACTTAAAGACCTTTGAGGGGCAAAATTTAAAGACCACCCCAAAAGAAGAGCAATCCGAGCAAAAAAATGTACGGAAAAGGAGAAATCTTTGGTATTTGTGACAATTAAACTACATAGTCCAACTTCTACTGAATATAGTACAACACCTCTAAGCATGAGCTAACCCTAACTTCTATGAAATGCCAAGATTGGCCCTATGGTGGGCAAGGAGGACAACATGAAGCTCCTGAAACTCTTCCTTATATGAGGTATTTTTCGCTACCTTAAGGTAGAGTTTACCTTCAGGTATAAGGTAGGTAGAGTTTGAATCCAAAACTCTACCTTTGCGATTTTTCTTTTTAATTTTTGACTGAGCGGGGGTTAGAATCCGAAACCCATTGGTTTTTAGACGAAGGACAAAAATCAAGACCAACAATTTGAGGGACAAAAATTAAAGACCTGTGCCTTTGAAGGACAATCCGCGCAAAAAAATGAATTGGAGATCCAATGCTCACTTAGGTTAATTTGAACAGGTTTTTTCGCGAAGGACAAATATATTTCGCCAAGTATAGTTGTATGAGGTATTTTGTTCCAGCACGAGTCTGTCAATGTAATTGGAATGAAGCAACATAAACTCGTCCAGTTTTAGGCTAGCAGATTTTGCTGTATATAAAACATGGGGTTAGAAACTTGATAAGGTTTCTATAGAAGAACACCACAATTTCATTTGCATGAAGACAAATTATAATCTAATATAATCCTAAGTGAGCATTGGATCTCCAATTCATTTTTTTTGCGCGGATTGTCCTTCCGGATTCTAACCTCCGCTCAGTCAAAAATTAAAAAGAAAAATCGCAAAAGTAGAGTTTTGGATTCAACCTCTACCTGTCTTATGCCTGAAGGCAAACTCTGCCGTAAGGTAAAGTTTTGCAGGCAAATTTTGTCTTGACATTTTTTTTTTTAAAATTTTTAACTGAGCGGGATTCGAGCTCTGAACCTATGAATTTTTAGGTGAAGAACAAAATTAAAAACCAGCAATTTGAGGAGCAAAAATTAAAGACCACCCCCCGAACAAGGACAATGCAAATTGCCCAATTCAGTTTGGTTGGCCCATAGGAAATGGGCTACGTATCATTGGGGGAATTTTTACCTGTCATAGCTACCTTTAAGATTTATTTATGAATAATAACTACCTTATTTTTTTATTTAATTTTTGTAGCTTTATTTTTCCAAAATTACATTTCATAACTAATCCAGTAACTTTTGAAATACATGTACCTCTTTATTCTCCCTCACTACACATTTATCATCTTCTCCGGACCCTAAAAAAATTCTCTCTCCTCTTTCCCTTTCCCTTTCCCCTCACTGCCGCCTCGGCTCCGACATCTCCTTGGCGCCGCGCAGCTAAAGGGGCTGCTCTTGCGTCGATGATGCCGAGAAAAAAATTCTCTCTCTATTGCCATCGGTGATGCCGAGAATCCATGGCTTCTTCTCGGATACGGACGGTTATCGAGCAAGTTGATCGGATTTGGAATAATGAACATCACAACCATAAAGCTTAAGCTTTTTGTGATTGCTGAAACGATATATATCGATTCAATGATCTAGTAGAAGTTGATTTCAATTCCTACTTTTCTTGGAGTTATTACCAACGTGTAAATGCGACTCAAATATGTTGGAACTCAACTACTCCTGCAAATCGTGTTAATATTTTTTTTTCCTTCTCGTTAAGATATGCATATGCTCAAGTTACAATCTTTTCAAGTAAGTATGGCACTTAGAGATATAATGATGCGAAGAAGGTGTTTGATGAAATGCCTCAAAAGATATATTGTTGCCTCTCTTTGTTACGATATCATGTTATCTTGATCATGGGTTGGTGAATAAGGTAATGGATGAATTTCGTCTGGTTTCTACTAAGGATAATGTTGGGCTGGACAGCTATGATTGATCTTTGGTTAGAAACGAGTGAAATGAAAAATCTTGGGAAATATATTTCGGTATATTTCGTTGTATTTCAATGTATTTCTAATTTAAAACGAGTTTCGATATATTTCATTGTATTCCATTGTACATACACATACTACAATTTTATATTTCTTAAACAATCAACCATATTTCATTGTATTTCGGTGTATATTTTTACGTATTTGGAAGTATTTCTAAAAGTTTGGAATGGAGTAATTTGGAGAGAGAAACGTGGGTTGTTATGGAACTTCGATAGTTATGCGTCATACATGGTTGATTTAATTTGACTTACCATTTAAAATGAAAGAAGAGAATCTATTCCATAAATACGACCTATTTTTACTGCGATTTTGTATTTCAGTATATTTCAAAAATGTGAACTCTCCCAGATTTTGTATTTCCGTGTATTTCTTTATATTTCAAAAACCCGAAATACAACTAAATACAAAGAAAACTAGCTACGATTTGTAAATATAGAAAAAGTAGCTATAAATTGTTAGAAGCTATTAAAAGGTAACTGTTTTTGTAAGTTGCCCATCATTGGGCGACTGAGTGGGTAAATCTGAAGCCCAAAATCTCAAAGTCTTAATACCAATGCCCGACAAAGTGAAGCTCAGTCTCGATCCTACTCGTCCCCAGCCTGGCTAATCAGTACTCTCTCGTCCCATAATAAGTGTCACTTTAGTCAAATTTTTTTATCCATAATAAGTATTATCTTAGAAAATCAAGACATAAATTGACTAGTTTTTTTCAATTTTATCTTTAGACAATAAAGTAACACCTAAATGATGATTGGAAAAGCCACATAGTAACTTGGTATTGTTGAATTTCCAATGTCAAAAAGTTTACTTCTTGTGCATGCATTAATCAAAGGTTGAAGTAATTAATTTTTATTATATAAAGATAATTTGGTAAACTTCACATTGCATTATTGATTTCTTAATGTGCGTGTTTTTGGCTAAGATGACACTTATTATGAGACGGAGGAAGTAATTTTGATCCATATATTCTAGTTTATCGAAGTTTTCACCCAAAAATGGCCCTATAGTCTACAGTCTACACATCAAATTCATCATCAGAATGGGGCATTTTGTATAGCTTGGGTGAGGCTGCATCTAGCTAATCACTACTAGTTAATAGCAGTTCTTTTTGATTTCTCCTTTTGTTCGACTGAGTCAGTTGTAGTTGAAAGTCATGCCACCTTTTTTTTATTAAAATCTTTTTCAGTCTTAGCCACTTTGGTTTCTTCTTTGGAAAATGACGACTTTTACCTGTTCAAATTAACCTTTTCTTTTTGTCCTACACTGCATTTTGCACCAATTCTGTGATTCTGTCAAGACGTAATTGATTCTCAATTAGCCCCACTCACCAGATAACATGTTGGAACTTTGTTCTTTGTAATTGGACTTTTTTTTTTTATTTATTTCATAAAAATACATTTTGTGAAATAAACAGTAGGTACCTAGACAACGACCCTTGACCAGAAAATACAGAACTAAATGTGAAAGGTGAAATAACGAATGAATCGAAACAGGGAATTTAAAAAATATAAATCCTCCATTGCTATGAGCTAGGCCAATGTTATGCCTTTCGTTCTTGGTTGCGATCAATAGCACTTTATATTTTAACTGATGCGGCGACATAAGGTGATGCCATCACCAACTGGAAGCTGGCAGATTTCGATTCTTGTATCAGCAGCCAAAGCCTTGTTGAGTTCCAATACAAAATCCCTATAATATCTAACGTATTTCCTGAGGGGTGCATCAGGTGGTGCCACTACTGATCCATTCCATAGGGTGTTGTCGTAGCCAATTAGTCCACCAACCTTGACCAAGTCAATTAATCTCTTGTGATAGTTCAAGTAATTGTCCTTGTCAGCATCCACAAATATGAAGTCGTATGATCCATGGTATTTGCCCTGTTACCAAAAATGATAACAAACATTAACAATCATAGACAAGTTTTCAGTTTATTCATTAGTTTGTATGTTCATGGGACTTTATGTACTTACGTCTTCAATCATTTGGTCCAGAACGGGAAGTGCAGGGCCTTCTCTGAACTCAATTTTGTGAGCTAGTCCAGCCTTTTCAATTACTGGAAGACCAATTTCGTAGTTTTCCCGGTTGATATCCATGGCAAGAATCTGAATCAATTGTTAGTAAATTAGTACGAATTTATTATAAGTTCAATTATCATTTGCGAGACTGCCAGAAATTGGTAAAAATTAATTACCTTGCCATCATCGGGAAGAGCCATGGCAGTAGCAAGAAGAGAGTAACCAGTAAAAACACCAATCTCCATTGTATTTTTGGCATTTATGAGTTTGAGAAGCATGCTCAAGAATTGTCCTTCATCAGCAGAGGTGGTCATAATGTTCCTATTAATGAGTAGATGAAGTTTTAATACTTAATGCCAGTTGGAAAATTACCACATTTAAGTATTCAATTTTACATGAACTATAGGCAAAGTAAGAAAAAAAAAAGGAGAAAGTTACCAAGGGTGATTTGCAGTAATCTCTCTGAGCTCTTTCATGGGTTTTGGCTCTCTTGGATATACACTCGTTTCAAGAATGTACTGTTGAAACATGATTGAAACAATTGATTAAAATCAATACGTCCATAAAAATTGTATATGTGACTATAATGAGAAGTGGTTGTATGTGGTTTAATTTGCATGTAGTTTACCTGATAAAGGGCATCGCTTTGCAGGAGACTCTTGTGTCCAACTTCTTGATGTCTCCCATTTTCTCCATTGCTTGCCATTGTTGCTTGGTCTTTTGTTGGTGTTGAAGTGGATATTTTAGCTACTTATGTTTCTGAAGTAGATAAGTCTTAAGTAAGCAAATCTGCTTTTGGAGAGATGAAAAGTGGCTTAATTTATAGTAGTGGAAAAGAAGAGAGACATGTAAATAGTGGTTGGCTGAATACGATTGGAAGTTGGTGAAGTCTCCTACTCTCCTTCCTCTTCCAATTTGTCCAATTGACCAACTCCTTTTTTTGACTTCAAATACATTGCCTAACAATATCCGCCGCCAGACTCTCACTTTCCTAATTTCAGATTAGGCTACTTTCCTTGACAAATTCAGTTGAAAAGTATTCTTTACTGTTTGAACAGACTCATGTCAAGTGGACGATTCACTGCCGATATTTTTACACACAAAAAAAAAAAAAAAAAAAAAAAATGCTGTAGGATCTGTGAACTCAATGATAAGTAATACGTACTCATTAAAAGTGGTTGGTTGCTGACTTAAAACTGGTAATCTTATGTAATTGTTGTCTTACAAATAATGGGCGAGCGGGCATGGAATTATTTTACTATTTTCTTAAGTTTGTTGGCGTTTGTTCGAGTAAAGAAATTTTCTATGAAAATATATGTTCAAGTTTGATGAAATTTATATTTATTAATTTATTTATTTTGAGGCTGAGAAATTCAAACTTATATGTAGTATTTTTAAAATTTCCCACAACTGAAATATTATTTTTGGACAACTAATTTATATGAGTAATCTTATTCTGCATTGGTCAACTTCACTCTTATAGTGATACAAAGTACCAAATATATTTAAGATATAGGGTGTAAATCAAATGGTTCAAAATTAGAATCCTGAATGCCTAAATAGTGAAATGTTATTCCCCTGTTTTATTTTATATAGCCTTATTTGATTAGACGTAAAATTTAAAAATATAATAAAAGATTTTTGACACACCAAAGTACAATTATAATTAGCGACTTGAGATATACTATGACATTCCTATAGCTATAAGAGCATGTCATTGGAGCAAAATGAAAAGTTTATATATATAAAAAAAAAAATTAAAGATGTGTCTTTTTTTTTTTTTTTTTTTTTTTGACTGGAAGTAGAAAGAATTGAAGTCACATAAAATTAATTAGAGAGAGTATTCTTTCAGATGATGGCAATTTTCTTTCACTATCTAACCATGCCAAACCAAGTACTTGGAAAAGATCTGTTGAAAATAACTATCACATTGCCAAATGTAATTTGCTTGTATATGTTTATGGTGTATTTTCTTTTTCTCCAAGACGAGTCTGTCAAATGTAATTGGGACGAAGCAATATCTACTCGTCCAATTTAAGCAAATAGATTTCGTTGTAAAGAAAACTTGGGTGACTGAGTGGGTAACTCTGAAGCCCAGAATCTTAAGTAGGCTACTCCTCTCCACCCTGGCCTATCTGATATTGAGAACTTAAGAATTTGCAAAAATAGGATACTTTGAGGGCTGGTATTTAATTTTATCCCCGTTATTAAAAGTTTTGCATATAAGACCAAGCTACATAACTTTTCAAAGTTATGTCCGCCACGGCATCACTTTGAACAAAGTTATGCCCCGCCAAACTACCCTTGCAAATTTACTTAAATGGGAACAAAAGTTAAATAACAGACTGAAATGATCCTATTTATGCAAATCTCCCTTGATATAATTTGGTTGATTTTAGCGCGTTGGTCAAAAATAGAACACTAGTCCCCTTTAGAAATTACTATTTTGATGCATATGGCTTAGGCTTGGAAGCTGCTTCTCTTTTTCTTTTTTCTTTTTGGTTTTTTTTTTTTTTTTTTTTTTTTTTTGGGGGGGGGGGTGGGGTGGGGGAGAGGGGGTGGTTGGAAGTTTTAATCACCCAAAAAAATGGCCCTATAATCTACACCAATGATGCATACTGTTGAGAAATGCATCTAGCTAATCACACTAGTCAGGGGCGGATTTAGAGGGTGCTGAACATCTCGGCAAAAAATTATAGTGTATATATATATAGGGTAGATTTCTTATGTTTATATATATATATATTAACTTTTGAATACCCTAAAAAAATGCAAAAGGTTAGCTTAAGTAGTTTAAAGTATTCAAAATTGTCTCCTCTTAGGATCCGCCACTGACAATACTAGTAATAGTTTGAGGATGGAACTCATGGACTACATTTACTCGTTCAAACCTTTTCCCCACCAGCCCCACTGACCTGTGACATTTTCGACATTTGATCTTTGAACTTGAAATTTTTCTTATTTATCAAAATACATTGTGAAACAAACTGTAGGAAATATAGACTATGTAATCTTTACAAGAAAAGAGAACTGATAAAAGATAAAATAACGAATAATTCAAACAGGGGAATTCAAAAAACAATAAATCCTCCATTGCCATGAGCTAGTCCAGTAGTGGCATGACTTCCATTTTTGGTTGCCACAAATAGACAATGTTTCTGTATATTTAACTAATGCGGCGGCAAAGGGTGATTCCATCACCAACTGGAAGCTGGCAAATTTCGATTCTTGGATCAGCAGCCAAGGCTTTGTTGAGTTCCAATACGAAATCTCTATAATATCTAACATATTTCCTGAGGGGTGCATCAGGTGGTGCCACCACTGATCCATTCCATAGGGTGTTGTCATAACCAATTAGTCCACCAACCTTCACCAAGTCGATTAATCTCTTGTGATAGTTCAAGTAATTGTCCTTGTCAGCATCCACAAATATAAAATCATATGATCCATGATATTTGCCCTGTTACCAAAAAATGATAAACAAAAGTTAACATTAACCATCATAGACAAGTTTATAGTACTAATTTATTTATTTGATATTATGTTCATGGGATTTTAGGTACTTACGTCTTCAATCATTTGGTCAAGAACGGGCAGTGCAGGGCCTTCTCTGAATTCAATTTTGTGAGCTAGTCCAGCTTTTTCAATTACCGGAAGACCAATCTCATAGTTATCCCGATTGATATCCATGGCTAGAATCTGAATCAATTTTAGCATATTAATACATATTTATATGTTCAATTATCATAACTACTAGAAAATGGTAAAGTTAATTACCTTGCCATCATCAGGAAGAGCCATGGCAGTAGCAAGCAGAGAGTAACCGGTAAAAACACCAATCTCCATAGTGTTCTTCGCATTGATGAGTTTGAGAAGCATGTTCAAGAATTGTCCTTCATCAGCAGAGGTGGTCATGAGGTTCCTGTTTTTTTGGGGGGGTCAAATGAAGAATTCCATACTTAATTCCAGCTAGAAAGTTGCCACATTTGATATTCATTCAATTTACAGGAACTAATTAAAGTTCAAAGTAAAGTAGGAGAAAGTTACCAGGGGTGTTTTGCAGTAATCTCTCTTAGCTCTTTCATGGCTTCAGGTTCTCTTGGATAAACACTTGTTTCAAGAATGTACTGTTGAAGCACAAATCAAACAATTTATTAAAATCAACATGCTCATAAAAGATTTTTGCACAGGGAAATTAGTGTCTTGTGACAATATGAATTAGAAGTGGCTATATGTGGTTTAATTTGCATGTAGTTTACCTGATAAAGGGCATCACTTTGCAAAAGACTCTTGTGTCCAACTTCTTGGTGTCTTCCATTTTCTCCATTGCTTGCCATTGCTACTTGATCTTTTGTTGGTGTAGAAGTGGATATTTTAGCTATCTTTGTTTCTAAAGTAGATGGGTCTTAAGTAAGCAACCTGCTTTTGAAGAGACGAAAAAGACTTAATTTATAGTAGTAGAAAACAAGAGAGACATATTGTAAAGAGGGGAGGGGTTGGTTGGTGGAAAATGATTGGAAGTTGGTGAATATTTGGTTCTTTCTCCTACAGTTTCTTGGAGAATAAAGCCAAACGACGACCAACTCCTTTTTTGACTTAAAATCCATTACCTAACTCTCACTATTTCAGATTAGGCTACTTTCTTGGACAAATTCAGTTGAAAAGTATCCTCTATTGGAAGAGTCGACTGCTCCTCAAGGATTAGTAATTCAGTAAATACAATGATAAAGTAGTTGGTTGTTGACTTAGTTGGGTTTGTACATTCGATTTGAAATCATAATTTGGAGAGACGGATTCAGAATTTAAATTTTGTGGGTTCAATATTAAGAATTTTAGCATTGAACCCATTATATTTTAAAAGTTATGGGTTCATATCTATTATATATATAATTTTAATAATTTTTTACACATAAATTTATACTCCGTGTTGAAAGTGAGGGTTCAATTGAACCCTCACTTAATAGGCTAGATCCGCCCCTGATGGTTTGAAATCAGCTTTTGGACATGCGACCATGGGATGAAATCCCAAATCATCCAAAAAGACTTTGGGGTTTCAAATTATAATTTCAAACCATGTCCAAACGGCAGCTAATGCTAAGTACTATTATGTAATTGTTTCTTACAAATAATGGGCGACAGGGTATGGAATTACTATGTTTTTAAGTTTGTTGACCTTTGTTAAAGGATGATTATATTTACTCTCTCCTATTCATATTATATGGTGTTTTTTGTTTTTACATTTAGTCCAAACTAAAAAGATTTTTTTATATCTTTTATAAATAGTTTTTTTACATAAAAATATACTATTCATTTTTTTTTTCAAATTTAACTTTATTTAGATAAGTGGATTTTTACTATCTAATTAAGGGTTAATTTAGTGAAAACACTTCTTACTTATTTCTTAAGGGTGCGCCCAAATAAAAAATATTTTATGGAACGGAGGGAGTATATAATTATTTTGAGGCTGAGAAATTCAATCTTATATGTCATATTTATCCTGCATTGGTCAATTTGACTCTTGGTGAGATAAAATAGTACTAACAACTATGTTTGAGACAAAGCGTAAATCAAATGCTTCAAATTCAAATGCTTCAAATTTAGAATCCTGAACGCCCAAATGGCAAAGTGTTACTCTTCCATTTTATATTATATAACGGTGTTTTGATTGGTGCGAAATTGCGAAATTTTAAAAAGAAAGAAAGATTTTTGACACACTAAAAGTACATTATAACTTGTGGTCTTAAATAGATATAAGAGCATGCTATTAATTAAGAGTAAAATGAAAAGTTTATAATTAAAGAATTTTAAATATAAAACATGTGTCATTTTCTTTAAAATGACAAAAAATAAAAGAGCGTGACATAAAATTAATTAAAGAAAATAGTCTTAGATAGATCAATCAAGTTTCAGATGATGGTAATTTTCTTTCATTATCTAACGATGTCAAACCTCAAGTACTTGAAAATATCAATTGATTTAACTATCACATTGCCAAGTGTAATTTGCCTGTATACGTATGGTGTCTTTTCTTTTCTTCTCCAACGCAAGTCTGTCAAATACAATTGGGATGAAGCAACATAAACTCATCCAATTTTGGCAATGGCCCAGAATCTTAAGTGGCTATTCTTCCCCACCCTGATCAATCTGAAATTGAGAATTCAAAGATTTGCAAAAAATATGATACTTTGAGGGCTGCATAAGCTGTGTCGTGCTTGTTTAAAGCTATGCCCACCTGGCATAATTTTTGAACAAGTTATATCTCGCATAACATTGAGCAAGTTATGTCCCCGTCAAACTACTCTTGTAGGGCAAGTATTTACTTTTTTCTTAATTAGAGACCAATGTCTTGGGGACTAACGTGGAATCCGCTCAAGCACCTACTAGTTAGCTAATATCAAATGTGTTCCCCGACCCAAAAGTTAAATAACAGATTGGAAGCTGAAATGATCCTATTGGTACAAATCTTGCTTGAGAATTTGCTTGATTTTAGTGCATTGGCCCAAAAATAGAACAATACTCCCCTTTAGAAATTATTTTTGAACCCTATGTTTTAGGTTTGGAAGCTTGCCGATTTTTCTTCTTCTTCTTCTTCTTCTTCTTTTTAAGGAGGGGGTTGTGTTGGAAAATCGGGGAGGAGAGGATACTCAAATAATTCAAATTCTTGGTTGAAGACAAGTGAGACAACGATTCTTCTTTGTTTCACTCAACTTGACTTATATAATCAATCATTCTCTTTGAAGAAAAGTGGAAAAAATATATTTCCGCTGACTTAACTTGCATATAAGACTATATTTTTTCTTCTCATCTCATATGACTATAGTGTTTGGGTATTTATAGGACTATCCTATCATGTACCTAATCTAGTACATGGATCATCATTTAATTCTATTCTTCCTCCTTTTTTCTCAAATACATGCATTCAACCATACACATCCTTACATCAATATCTAAATACATGAACTAACTAAATTCATGTATCGCATAAATCAAAAAGTCTTTTTCTTCTTCCAAGGTAAGGTTCACATTTTAACCGGTGGGGGTGTGGCCGTGTGGGTGTTTCAGTTACGGAATATTCTTCCAACATGCCATCTAAAGATGAACGATGTTTGAAACTGCATTTCGTGTCAGTTTGCTCATGGGTGTGATGCAACAGATTACCAACTAGCTTCATTGACCTATTTACAGTTTGGACATTCGATCTATGAACTTGAATTTCTTTTATTTATAAAAGTACATCGTCAAATAAGCAGTGGGTAACATAGTTAATGCAACCTTTGCCAGAGTAGACAGAACTAAAAGAAAAAAATAAAATAACGAATGATTAAAACAGGGGATTTCGAAAATGATAAATCCTCCATTGTCATCTGTGGCATGCCTTTCATCCTTGGTTGCCATCAATGGTATGCCTTTCATTCTTGGTTGCCATCAATGGTACTACATGAATATTTTAACTGATGCGACGGCAAAGGGTGATGCCATCTCCAACAGGAAGTTGGCAAATTTCGATTCTGGAATCAGCAGCCAAGGCCTTGTTGAGTTCCAATACGAAATCTCTATAATACCTAACATATTTCCTTAGGGGTGCATCAGGTGTTGCCACTACTGATCCATTCCATAGGGTGTTGTCATAGCCAATTAGTCCACCAACCTTGACCAAGTCGATTAATCTCTTGTGATAGTTCAAGTAATTGTCCTTGTCAGCGTCCACAAATATGAAATCATATGATCCATGATATTTGCCCTGTTACCAAAAATGATAAACAACCATTAACAATCATAGTCAAGTTCTCAATTTATGTTTTGTTGTTGTTCATCGGACTTTAGGTACTTACGTCTTCAATCATTTGGTCAAGAACAGGAAGTGCAGGGCCTTCTTTGAATTCAATTTTGTGAGCTAGTCCAGCTTTTTCAATAACTGGAAGACCGATCTCATAATTTTCCCGGTTGATATCCATTGCTAAAATCTGAATCATTTTATAGTAAATCAGTACGAATTAACTATAATTTTCAATTATCATTTGCGAGACTGTGAGCAATTGGTAAAAGTTAATTACCTTGCCATCATCAGGAAGAGCCATGGCAGTAGCAAGAAGAGAGTAACCAGTAAAAACACCAATCTCCATAGTGTTCTTGGCATTTATGAGTTTAAGAAGCATGCTCAAGAATTGCCCTTCATCAGCAGAGGTGGTCATGATGTTCCTATTAATTTTTAAATGAAGATTTTAATAATTAATTCCAGCTAGAAAATAGTCACCACATTTAAGTATCCAATTTTGCATGAACTAAAGTAAAATGAGAAGTAGGAGAAAGTTACCAAGGGTGTTTTGCAGTAATCTCTCTGAGCTCTTTCATGGCTTCAGGTTCTCTTGGATACACACTTGTTTCAAGAATGTACTGTTGAAACACAAATCAAACAATTGGATTAAGATCAACATGTTCATAAAAGTTTTGCATAAGTAAATTAATTTCCTGTATGACAATATGAATGAAAAATGGTATGTGGCCTTTAATTTGCATGTAGTTAATTTACCTGATAAAGTGCATCACTTTGCAAGAGACTCTTGTGTCCAACTTCTTGGTGTCTTCCATTTTCTCCATTGCTTGCCATTGCTAGCTGCTTGTGAATATTTTCACTATCTTTTGTTTGTGAAATAGGTAAAGTCTTAAGTAAGCAACCTGCTTTTCGATAGATGAAAATTGCTTAATTTATAGTAGTGGAGAAAAAAGAGAGACATGTAAAAGAGTGGTAGGCTGAAAATGATTGGAAGTTGGTGAAGTCTCCTACTCTCCTTCCTCCTCTTACAATTTGAGGGAACAATATAGCCAATTGACCAACTCCTTTTTTGACTTTCATTATCCATTACCTACCGATACCCACTACCCAGCTCTCACTTTCCCATATTTCAAATTTCAGTACATAATTTATGGGCTATCTTTGACAAAATCAGGATGCAAAGTATTCTTTATTTGGAGAAAATCATGTCAAGTAGACACCGCACAGCTGATTTTTTCTTAAAAAGCTTTAGGATTAGTATAACTGTGTGAACCCAATATTATATAAGTTATAACAAAGTAGTCGGGTTGTTGACTCAAAAAATAATAAAGCTTGAACATTAGGGATAATGACCTCTCTCCAAATTTGACTTCATAACACCAACGCAATATTACGTTTGACTAGCTTATTTTGATTTTTTTTAATAATTCTTTTAACTTATTTATTATTAATGCAAATAATTATAATCTGACCAAAATGCCCTTTCTACTTGTTTAAGTTTAAAACAATTGTTACAAGAAAATCTAAGTACGAGAAGTAAGTATAATATTTCAAAAAGTTCCACTAATTTGAAGCCTTTCTTCTAGTATCATTAACCTCAAATTATATGATACTCTCAAATTGTTCATTTTTTTAGTTAGCTTATAACTAGGGGTGTACATGGATCGGGTTGATTCGGATTTTTTAAACATCAAATCAAACCAATTGCATCGGGTTTTTAAATTTATACACCAAACCAAAAAAAATCGGGTTTTCTCGGTTTTTTTTTTTTTTTCCTAATAGTCTTGATTCAAAACATATAACTTTTACTTCAATATTTCTTTAGTCCAGGTAAGATACAACTATATAATTAAGGAGTTTTTTTAAAAAAATAACACAAAATGTGAGAAGAGTGATGACATTGTATTAAAATATTCAACAAAAGCTAATAAAATCGGTTAAAATAAATATTGCTAATTAACAAGCCATAAAGAAAATGAACATAATCTAAAAATAAATGAACATAATCTAAAAATACTAAGTCATGCTAAAATAAGTACGGCTAATAAGTATTAATTACATGACGAAGAAAAAAAACTTAAGTTATATATTTTCACTCTCTAAATCAATTATGCAAAATTAAAGAATAGATATCCAACATTATTATCATTCCTAGTGGTAAATTGAATTTCTTTTTTTAGCATAGTGTTGAGTTGGTTTTGGTTTGGACTTTATTTGAGTTACTAACATCCATAGGATATAAACTTGTGGACATTCAAAATTTTAAGTTCAAGCTTGAATAATATGATAATAGATAAAAAAACTACGAAAAAATTTAAGAAATATTTATAAATTACATTACAAATAAATATTTTTATGCATAAAATATTTTATAAATTGAATACATATAATGTCGGGTTGGTTTGATTCGGTTCGGTTTGACTTTTTTTTAATTAAAACCAAACCAAGCCATTATGGTCGGCTTTTTTTTTTTTTTTCCAACACCAAACCACTAGTCGAGTTTTTTTCTCGATTTATTGGTTTGGTTTTGTCGGTTTACTTTGTACACCCTACTTATAACATTGATTGACTAATGTTAAGAAACAGAGAATAGTGTTTATTATATATCAGCCTCAAACTCAAGAAATAGAATGCAACAAATTGTTTTAAAATCCTTAAAATGATGAAAGAAACAATCATGAGAGAACATTTTTGTTTGTCTCTAGGTTAGAAACTAGGTTATTAGGTTATGATAGAGGGTCTTCTGATCTAATAATTTTATGTTATCGAATTATTGTTGTCATTTGAATAATAAGCAAGAGGGACATAGAACTGTGCCATTGTTTTTTTAAGAGTTTGTTGAAGAGGATAAGTTGGCGTAATTTGTTTAGAGGGTATCAACTATCAAGTAGGGAAGACCTGAATTAGAAAGGAGTACCAACATTTCAATCAAAGAAATAAACAAAAAGAGAAAAATAAAAAAATAAATCGTCTGGTATGAATATGCGTATGGTATTGACACAAAATGTTTTTCAGAATTAATTTTCAAAAAAGTAATTCTCTTTTTTTTTTTTTATGCAAAAAATATATTTTAGGGAACATCCTCGAAAGAGAGAAAAATAAGTTGGCTCATTTATGGTGGAAGTTATTTTCCTTTACGACTAACTTGACTAAATTACCAACTACATATCTCAACTCTAACCAAGAGTTATAGTATCATCAATCTTTAATACTCAAAAAACTTAATCAAAACATTTCAATTTTCTAACATTATTATCATTTTACCAGATGCTTTTTCGAAAATATATTTCATACACCAACTAAATACCAAAAAAAAAAAAAAAAATTCTTCAGAAAGACATTTTTCAGAAAAAGCATTGCCAAAGATGCTAAAACTTTGGTGAGTGGACCAAGGCTGCCACCCTTGATTCCCCTAATCATAGCAAGTGAGCAAACAGGGAAACTTCATACTATATGATAATTAAGATGATAGATTCATCTTTCTTCTCTCTTTTATTTTCATTTTTCATTTTCTCTTTATTTTTTCTTCTGGTCGTCACATTCAGAAAACAAGAAAAAATGAGGAAATAAATAAATAAATTGGAAACAAGGTTCAGAGTTGACTATTATTGGTGGTATTGGTGGAATTATAGTTTAGTATTTTTATAACTCCTAAAAATCATTGGGAGACAAAATATAGCTTGAATGAATCCCTTACAAATGTATATAACTCCGAGATTCTATGTCATTAAAAAATCAAGGTGGATAGTTATATGCATGCTTCTGTCCCAAGGCTTCAAATTTCATTAGTGCATGCATATCCTATTTACAGTTATCTTAAAAAGAATCTTGATAAAGCTACGTGTATAGTACTACGTGACGGGATGTCATGAATTGTGAAGGTAGTTTCCGATGGATAAATTATTGCTCTATCTATTTCATTTACACAATATTTGATTAGTCACTGAATTTAAGAAGAAAAAAGATTTTTAATGTGTAACAACAAATTAGTAGTAAGATCAATGATCTTCAACACGTCATGTGTTAAATTATTAATTACAAGAACGACATGTCGTTGTCGGCCATAACAAGTACATTGATGATTTTTATAGAATTGATCAAAAAGTGTCATATAAAATGTAACTGTTGGAATACTTGTAAGCTTTGAAGGATAATGACAAAAATCAATCAATTAGACCTTGTGACTAATAAGTACTGAAAATTCGTTACGTGATGTATATAATATGGCATGATAAGTTGGGGAAATTCATGCCTTTTGCCCTCTTACTAAACATTTTGGGTTTATAGTTTACATGCATTATTCATGATTGATTTTTCACTCAACGCGCCTGATGCAATATTTGATATAATGTCCACATAGTAGAACTTGAATATACCATTGATTACTTCTGAATAGTTTTTACATATATTGGTGGTTACGTCTCTTTTTTGTACTTGACATCTCTCAATTGTATTACCAAATAAAAGACATTTCTCATTGTATTCTACAACAGTGTGTTCTACCAGATTCTTTTTTTTTTTTTTTTTTTGCTTAGATTTTCTTCTAATATGAAAGATCCACATAAGAATGTGAAAATTGAACCTACTGAAGCAAACTGACAAAGAGAAACTATAAATAATGAATTTTATATATTTAGTGTGATTTGATCGGTTAAAATAAATAAGTCTCTTCTTTTAACAGATTACCTACTCACGGCAGAAAATTAACGAATTTTGTCTGATTATATCAAAATATTTTCTCACACCGCCAGTAGGGAAAAAAAACAATTCTTAGCTAATGGCAATATCAATTTTCTAATCGAATAAGTATTGGGCCTTTGCTTTTTGAGCCCATGTGGCAATTTACTGGTCTTGAGACTTCTCCCCTACTCATAATAACAAGGGAAAAGAACACCAATGTCCACTGCACGCAAAATAATTACCCTTTCATGCCCTCCTTACTTTCATACCCACAAAATAAACCCTTTCATGCCCTCCTTACTTTCATACCCACAAAATTATTTTGTAGGTAATTTTCTCTTTTTTCTTCTTTTCTTTTTTATTTATCTACTTCCTTTTTCTTTTCTTTGGGTTTCTTTGGGCATACTAGGAGTGACAGGATTAGAAATGAAAATATCTGAGACAAGGTGGGAGGAGCTTCAGTGGAGGATAAGGTGCGGGAAGCGAGGTTGAGATGGTTCGGGCATGTGCAGAGGAGGTTAGCTATGCATGATTTCGGGAAAGGCAGGGATAGGCCGAAGAAATATTAAGGAGAGATAACTAGACATGACATGGTGCAGGTCCAGTTTACTGAAGACATGACTTTAGATAGGAGGTTATGGAGAACGCAAATTAGGATAGAGGGGTAATAAGTAGTTGAATGTTGTCCTACTTATCATTTCACACTAGTAGTCGTGGTATTATTCTTGTAATTCCCTATCGTTTGATTTTTGTTACTATTTGTTGCTGCTTGTACTTTGATTAGCATATTATTTTGTGGTAGTTATGACTCCTTTCCGTTCAGTCAGCTTTATCCTGCTTTCTATAGTATTTTGTCATGCCTTTTATACTGTTTTGAGTTGCTGGTTCTTGTGCCTAGGGTCTACCGAAGACAACCCCTCCACCTCCCAAGGTAGAGGTAAGATCTGGGTAGAGGTAAGATCTGCGTACGCTCTATCCTTCCCAAACCCCACTTTGTGGGATTTCATTGGGTATGCAGTTGTTGTTGTTGTTGTTTCTTTTCTTTCTTTTATCTTTTTCCATTTTCTCATTTTTTTCTTTTTTATTCTTTTTGGTTCAGTTTTTTTTTCCCAAATCATATTATTCATTATTTTCTTTGTTCACCATAATCCGATTCCATATCTAATTCTAGCTCCTTTCCTTCTTCTTTTTTTTTTCTTCTATTTTCTTTCTTTTTCTTATTTTTATTTCTTGTTCCTTTTTTAATTTCGTTAGTTTCTTTTTTCTCAATAATCTAATTTCATTCACTTTTTTTGCTTTTTTTTTCTTTAATTTAATTTCATTCACTTTTTTTTTTTGCTCTTTTTTTTTGTTCTTCTTCTTTTTAAATTTTAGGTGATTTTCATTCACTTTTTTCTCCTTTCTAATTTTTTTTTTTTTTTTCATAATCTAATTCTATACACCTTTTGGCTCCTTTATTTTTCTTTTCTTTTTTCTATATCAATAAAAAGAAAATTGATATAGTACATTTTTTTATTTATTTTTATTTTTTCTATATCTAAAAAGATAACTTATTCTAGCATATATTTTACCAAATTAGTAGTAGTTGAAATATATTGTTGCAGTATACTATAATACCCACATGATATATCATATACTGACATGGTATCATAGATGACAGATTTATTCAATCAAAAGTACTCTTCAGTCTTATATGATACTCACATGTTATATATAATATACTGACAGGGTATCATAGAAGACTAGTCGTTCATTCCTTCAAGAAAAACACTCAGTCCTCTATGTTACCAAACTGGTATATATCATAGACTGACATGTATCATAGATGGCGGATTTATTCATTCCTCAGTCTTTTATGATACCCACATGATATCATATATTGGCAAGGTGTCATATATGACAGATTCATCTCAACATCACTCAGTCCTTCAAAATAAAAATAAAAAGTTATTAAAAAATTCAACAAATAGAGTTTTTATATCATTTTTAGCAAGTTGTAAAAAAAATCACAAGAAAATAGAGCCATATTTTAGACACAGATAACTTTTGTTTTCATTCGCGAAAGAGAAGAAAGTTATAAAAAATATATTTTCTATTAATTAAAATTTTAATAAATAAGCTAGTTATTTTAGTATGTTTCTTATATTATTTCATGTTATAGTCTAATTATTTAATTTTTAATAGTTAATAAATCTAAAAGTACTTAGTTTAATATTTTTGTTTTTGTATTTTACTTTTATCTTTAAAAATAAGAGAAAAGACAAAAATAAAGAAAGAACAAAAGTAGAAGAAGATAAACTAACAAAAAAAGGAAAATAAAATTAAGAGAAAACAAACAAAATAACAAAAAAGGGTGCCGACTAAGATTTTAGCAGATATAACGAAAACAAACCAAAAGAAAAGCAGTTTGGAAGGGACAAAAACGCAAAACTGACTCCACAATTCAGGGGGGTGTATTCGGGCAAAAATTTTGCTCTCTATGGGCATCAATTGCTATTAAATTCTTTGGGGGCAGGGTTGAGTAAATAGTTTGCTTTTATGGATATTTTATGTTGTTTTCCCTAATATCATGTGTGATCTACTAGAATGATCTTGAAAGTCGGTTGTGTTTGAATTTTTATCATGTTTGCCTTATAGATAAAATTAGTTAAGTTTGCCAAATTTTGACTTTTGACCTTAAAAGTTTGCTAATGTGACAAGCGGAAAGACCCCCAATTTTCATGATCATTAGGTGTAATTTAAATATTATTAGTTTAGAGGTAGTATTCTCTACAGAAATTTGTAAACTTGTTATGTGAAATTTAAGAATATTTTGTTATTAATAATGTGTTCCTTACGTGCAAGGAAAAATATTGAATTTAAGTTTCTTCTTATTGGATTCAAGATTTTTAGCTAAGACATTTGTTTGAAGATATTAATTAAAGAATTAGGACAAAATTGAGGATTTACTAAAGATAACGTCTAAAGTTTATCATTTAATAAGGAGTAGTTATTTTATAAGAACTCTTACCACTCTTAAAATCTATATATAATATAAAGCTTGTCATAAACAAGATGACGTGGCACCTCTCTATGGCCACCATTCCTATTTATCTTTTACCTCCTTTTTTTGATATTTTCTTCCAATTTTTCCTATTTATCTTATTTTAAATGGTTTGAGAATTGCTACATTCATTCCTCAATTAATGTCCAAATATTCAAGGAAATGAAAAAAGAATGGACTTGGATTGATGCATTCAGTACTCAATTAATGTACAAGCGTTCAAGGAAATGAAAGAAGAAAGAATGCCAGTTGTTCTATAGTTTCCCTAACAGTTGCACTCATTGACACGGTAACTGCTACTAAAGAAATAGAAATAAAAGGAAGAGGAAAATAGAAAGAGCAGCCCACACATTATGGTAGACAACGAACAACAACATTTAGCTGTAGTACTTTGACCTGCAGCCGTTAAGCTTTTCCCAGATTTCACAAGAAATCTTTAGCTGATATTCATCAAAAATTGAGTGAAAAACATGTCTATATTTAAAGTGTGAAATAAGATTTTATATTTTGCATGACAAAGTTATCCTGGAGCACAAAAGTGAAGCACTAATCAAATCATGAAAAGAAGAATTTATCACTAAAAAGGTAGCTTATATTATTGATTTTGTATATTCCAAACTTTTTTTTTTTTTAAAGAATTTTCAGGGTAAGTCTTTTATTCTTTATGCACAAAAATATATGAGAAGCTTTTGATGCTCGATCTCTGAAATTATCTTTTTTAATGTGAATTTATCATTTATACATTAAATCGTGATGTGATATAAGAATCAGCGGATCACTTATGCTTTTTTTTTCCGCTCAATAATTTCTGAATAATGAAAGTTGATTCATAAGGTTGATTCATAAGGTGATGTTCGTGAGACTTCTGTGTGGCGTGACTGTCATAATATGAAGTTAGATTTATCTCAGGGTATCAACTATTGTTCAAATTCAAGGGAAAAGAGTTTCTATTTTATTTTCGTTTTGATTCTGATACAAATATTTGGTATTTCAAGAATATACACTCATCGGATAAAGTAGAGATCAGATTATTAATAATAATAAAAAAAAACTTTCTTGATATACCTAAAGAAAGACTATAAGTAATTTTTGCACACTGGAAAATTCAAAAAGTAAATCAGTGGCAGATGAACATGTGCGACCCTAATTTAATGCTTTTATGTATTAGAACATAATGAGGAAGTTTAATTTTTTGTAGGCGTAAGTGTAGTAGCTTTATTCATTTTTAAGAGTAGGATTATTATTATTGGTATGTTTTCTATTTGCTTTATCGGTAGGTAATTTTCATATGCTTATGCTTACGGGGCGGTAACCTTTTTGTGTTTTTTATGGTATATTTTATTTATGTTTCAGGCTCATGCATTCAGAAAAGACATTCTATTCGATACCTTTATGTGTTTAGAAATCATGCGAATATTCAAGAAACTTTGATAGCCTTTAAAATTGTCGTTTTAGTCATTAGCGAGAGTAGGAGGACAATTTTTATAGAGTGCCTTTATTTTTTTTTAGTTAATCGGCATGTAATTTTCTTTATTGAGGTTGTAATTCTTCTTGGATTTTGATTTTTTTCTCTTTATATCGAGCTGATGCTCTCAGAGAGAGGTTTAAGCTAACAAATACGTGTCATGTTCTTATTCTCCTTTTTTCCTCCATATTTTCTTCTTACTTTTCAGTAAATTTATAATTATTATGCTTAGTAACATGTTAATTCTACTTTATGCATTTATGTAAATTTTATTTTCTTAGTAGAAACAGTTATTTTAGATTAAATGTTGTGAATTAATGTCTATACCTCTAATTTAATTATGTACGCCATTGTTTTTGTATTTTTTATCTGTTTTCATTAAACATATAATTTTGTATTTAATAAGTAAGAAGATTTTTTCTATGACCGCGCGAAGCGCGGACAATAGACAGTAGTTAAAATTATAAGATTTGTCAAACTAAGATAACTCTATAGTTTCGTGACTTTTATTATTGAAAATTAACAAGCTTCCCAAGTAATAGTATAATTTGAACTAGATTTGAACTACACGTGAAAATCTCAGCTTAAATTTTGTAATGCGTCTAAACTGGTCATATTTAATAATTGTGAGATCTCTTCTTTATTTGTTTGTGTTTATTGAGAACGTACATTGCTTGGTGATGCATTCTAAGTTTCAACCAAAGTCCAAGTACTAAATTCATGAATCATACCCTGTATTGGGTTAATTAGGGTTAGCCGAAAATTATTAGAGGTGGTGTTTTCATTTCATATTGGTTTTCAGTCTATAGAAAACAATGTCTTCGCTCCACAAAAATAAGGGTAAAATCTGTACACATCCTAGCCTTCTCATATCATACTTGTGAGATTATACTGAGTATGTTATTACAGTTCTATAAATTATGTGATCAAATTGAATTGAAACATTAATTAAATTTAATTAATAAACATATTGCGTGAAAGAGAATCATACTTAGTTATAGTTGTACACTCAGGGGTTGTTTGGTTGGAAATAAGTTATCTCGGGATAACTTATCACGCAGGATTAATTATCACGGATTAGTTATTCACCCTCTCTGAGGATAAAATAACACTACAATCCCAAGATAATTAATTTCGGGATTAGTTATACCGTCATTTTATCCCAATCAGATGTGGGATAAACTCATCTCAAATATAATCCAGGGAAATCTCAGTCCAAAAACTATAATCTATCCAAACCATTCATATTTAATTAATGGAAACGGCTCAAATATGTCAGTGAACTATCGAAAATGACTCATTTATGCCATTGCCATTACCAAAATGGCTCATCCATGCCATTTTTCATTAACGCTGATTTTATAATACCAGATATGACACGTGGCAATGACATAATTTAGTTAGAAACCATATGTCACATCTGGTATTGTAAAACTAACGTTAATGAAAAATTGCATGGATGAGTTATTTTGGTAACGACAATGGCATAAACGAGCCATTTTGGTAACGGTGATGGCATAGATAAACCAAATTATTGACAAGTGATATAAATGAGTTATTTCTAATAGTTCAATGACATATTTGAGCCTTTTCTGTTTAATTAATGACTGATTTTTTTAATTTTCTTTTGTTTATTTAAGACTTTCCGGTTATGACGCTCGATTATGCGATTTAACTTCTCAAAGTTAGTTAGGGTTAGTGGGGCATTTGAACTAACTCTTTTTGTCTTCTGAAAAATTCTGTACGTTTCCATTAATTGAGAAAAAGCTCCTTTTATTTTCACACATAGAGCACTATTAATCCTCCTAAGTTTGAAGCATTAGCGCATAGTTCTCTGCTAAACGGCTGTTATTATTCAACTTAACCCATTTGATTCTTTCCCATTATGTTAATTAAGTTCACAGACCCAGTGACCCTAAAATTCCTTTGGTCCAACTTAAGCATATTACCGGGTATGTATTGATTTCCCTCTCCCTATGGCCCTCTGTTTCAAAACTCTAGAAAGAAACAGAAAGATATTGTTGCCATATAAGAAAATCAATCTAAAGCAAGAAACAATACACCAAAGAGGAAAGATTGTCATTATAACAGAGTGTAGCCCAGCTTGTATTACGCAAAAAGACCTAAAACCTAGGTGGAGTTTTTCTTTTTCTGTGGATATTATATAATGAGTTCTACAGGTTGTGACTTGTGGGTGGGAAGGAAGGTTTATTTGCATTTGAGTCAATTCGACTTGGTTTGCATATCCTGTATGTGCACAGTGATTTTCATGTTTTGTAGCTACAATTAATTCAAATCCTTATCACTGTGGTCAGAGTTCGTATGGTGGAATGTGAAAAAAGAACTTATATTTTTTTTTTTTGTTTCAGGTAGCTTACCTGTATTTATGGGGAATGTCTCATGTTTCAGCCGTTTCACTGCTAATTGTTTTCATCAGGTTCTTCGGTCCCTACCACGAATAGGGTTCTTATGGCATGGTTTGATAGTAAATCTAACCTAGTCATTCATCAGAAGAACCTGAAATGTAACTGAATGCTTTTGACTTTGTGATTTATCGGTGTTACTTACAGTGGCGGAGCCAGGATTTTCACTAAGGGTGTTCAAATTATGAATAATTAAACACACGAAAAAGCCAAAGGAGGTTCAACATTTACTATACATACATAAAAAATAATTTTAACCATGTATAAACAGTGTAATTATCCGCCGAAGGGGGTTAACCCCCTTAGCCCTACTTGGCTCCGTCCTTGGTTACTTACCGCTAGATTCTGTCACTATTAGTTTAAGGTTCTCAACAAACCCGTAGTTTTATTATTTACTTTGTAATGTTTATGGTTTCATTATTCTTCAGCAACAATCTTAAATACCTTTCTGTTGTTGTTCTTTTTTCTTTTGTGTGTAAATTCTAGAATGTATATAGTGTACTCATTAGATTTCTCAGTAGCCAGAATCATGGCACGTCGTTGCTTTCTTGCACCATAGTAAATACTGGGATACCTGTTTATATGCGTACTTCTTAATGTCAACAGCTCTCTAGATGTTTTCCAGTAACTTGAGAATTATGTTCATTTAGACTACTTAAATGACTCCTCCTGCTCATGACCTTTGTTACTGGAGTCACTGCAAAAGTGTAAACCCTTTCTTCTTTTCAGGAGCTTCCACATGATCTACTTATGCTGATGTTTGAATGTCACAAGTGTAAGGTTGAAGATTTTCTCATAAATAAGTGTATGTATTAGCTCTCACTCCTTGAATCGTTCTGTTATTAAAGACATCCATTGTTCTTTCCATTACCGGAAATGCGCGGACTAAAGTTTGATTCTAGAAAGTAGTTGTGCAGCATTGCCTACTGCATGATTGTTTTGTTTTAATTTCTTTTTCACACTATGAATTAGTTGTGTAGCATTGTCTATGAATTAGTTGTGTAGCATTGTCTACTTCTTTATTGTTTTCACACATGATATTAATTTTCTATTACTGTACGTAATACAGGTACTCCTCACACTTAGCTGTTTCATTTTGTTTTATGTAATATTTAACCACATATCACGGAACTTAAAAGGTTCTGCAAGAACAGTTGACCTTTATAGAGGATGAGGAATCCCTACAATGCATGAAGCCACCTACACAAAGTATACAATGGTCAAGTATGCAACATTCACTAAGTTTCATATAGTATCTTATACTTCTAGACTAAGTATTTCATGAACTATTGAGCTTCAACTCTTAACCTATGTGATTTTCCAGAAAGTTTCAAAACATAATGCATATGATGGCAGTGGCAGAACTGGCTGTATTGACACCCACCTTTATTTATTCGTAGTAGTCAATTTTACAGTGAAATCATGTGATAATCGGATATCTAATTTTCAGATCCTTATAAACGTCGAAAATTCAATACATAACTACTGGCTCCTACTGTTGGTTCGAGAATGGGCACAATTTTGTTTTTGTATACTCTCTTAAAATGGGTAAGCGAAAATTTCCGCCAAATTTTTGGCTATTTTAGTAGAAACAATTCTTTCTCATCTTGTAACCTGGGAATATCATTAATCTTTTATTTCCCTCAGGTGGACCTTCAGGTCAAAAGATTTGACACCACGCTTCTCTGTTATGCCTGTAATAAAGTCTATCGGAGAGAGAATGATACCTCCTATCAATAACATTGTAAGTCTCTTCTGATACTAGAATTCTAATTGCCCTACTTTAGAGTTGCTGATCTTGATAAATAGTAGTATTTATCTTTCGTATGAGGTTTGATATTAGTAAAGACAATGGAAGTGGAATGAGATGATCGCCATCTCCTTGTTTGAGGGGGATACTAAATATTAACGAGCGCAACGGATATAAAAGAGAAACTTGATCAGTACATGATGATTTCTAAGTAGTCAAATATGATAGAGAAGAAGCTTTTAAATGATGTCCTTTCTGTTTTCCAATTCCTTGCACCTTCTACCTACATATTTGCAAGACCTTTGCCAAAATTGTATTCCAGACCTTTACCCTGCCAATTACTGCCAGCAAGGAATAACTGCATATAGAATAAGCACGTGTTACCTTAGTCCCCCTTTCCATTTTTCAATGTAAATTCTTATTTGTAATTCGGTGCAGCCTCTTCTGATTAATTAACTATTTATAGTTCCCAACCTGCTTGTGGTTGACTATTTGACTTTAATAAGTAACTCGTATTATGTGTTAATGAAACTTTAAGGTAGGCATATGGTTTGTATTTGAGCTGGATTCAGGAGTATGTCTCTATCTCATAGTATCTACTATAAATATACTGCTATATGCCCCAGTATGTCTCTATCTCATAGTATCTACTATAAATATACTGCTATATGCCCCCCAAACCTCTGATCTTCAGTTGTGATACTGCAGGAAATGGATGCAGCTACTTTTAGAGACTTCGGTAGTCATGGATGGCATATAGAAGTGGTATATAGTATGAACCTTATTTTGTTAATAATTCTACTAAACATTTGAAACAAATATAAATTATCTTTCTCAGTATCTGTTGGACTTCTTTTGTACAATGATGTTACGCATAGCCTGTACTGTCCACGGGCATGGGCCATGCAGTGAAATTGATAAATATGAAGACATAATAGAAGAAAAAAGATTAACATAAGACAGCCTAAGTAACAATATTTCCATAAGTGCATTTCCTTTTATATTTGTATTAAGGCGCTAATTTTTGAGTTTTATAGCATCTTAAGTTTCAACTAAGTAATGACATCCAAAGAAATTCCTTGAACTGTACTATCCAAATTTGGATGTTCAAGTTTTTACATGGTAAGCCTATTACTAAATTTACTAACAATAATAAAATAATTCATGACTAACAAGAAGACTTATAAACCATTTTGGTATGTCTTTAAATAATTAAACTTAATTTTCATTTGTATTTGGAAAAATGATAAAATTTTAGGGGGGGTGAGGGGGTGTTCTGCTGAATGGGTGCCACCCTGAGCTTGACGTATATGGAGAAAATTTGAAAACTTTGTTCAAATTCAAGAAATTTGAATTTCAAAAGCTAGATTATATCAATCGGCAAAAAGGGAAAAAAGAACTCAACTTTTAACCAGATCCAATTAATGTAGTGGACTTTTGACTGAAGACCTATGAACTAATGGCGACAAGTTTCAGTTACAGAAAGGAGATAAGAACAAGAAAACAATGCAACAAACTCAACATTTTTCAAGTGGAAGCAGCCATGTGGATAATGCTCCCAAAATCTTAGAGATGGAAGATCGTGAAGAAAGATGCCAATAACCATCCTGGAGGGGGTGGGTGGGGTGTGGTGGGGTGAGTGCGTACCCTAATGCCACGGAGAGTGGAGAGAAGTCTTAGATTGTGATAATCTAAGCGTAATCTAAAGGCTTTGCTCTTTTGTCCTTTTATGGAAGGTATGTAATTACATCCTCATCCTGGTTTGGAAATTCATTTGTAACCTTGATTACATTGATCTTTCAACCACAAAACGCCTTTAAATTTTCTCGTTTTCGGGCGACACCATTATCCACTTTTTCCTAATCAAAAACTGCAAAGGTTTCTTAATTTCTTCTTCATTAAAAAAAAAAAAAAAAAAAAAAAAAAAGGGTTTCTTAATTTCTTTAGGGTTTTGAAGCCAGATTCTGAGCGTGAGAAAGAAGTGAACTTGGTCCATCTGATCAGACTCATTCTTCAAGGTGAGCCATTCTTCGTTTTTTTTGTGATGAAGAATGCCATGAGATCTGTTATCGCTGGTGATGTTCTGCATTTTTTTTTTAAATTTTAATTAAGATATGGATTTCAATTTTTTTTTTTTTTTTGTGTGGAAGTTTTATGAACTTCCATTTATTGATCTTTTTGGTTGGATTGTTTAAGCTGTTGAATAACTGCAAATCAATCAATCAGCCATATCTGAATCCGGAACTAGTTTGATGGACTGTATGAATACTTTGTATCTATTTGTTCTAGCATCCACGCCATGAGATCTGTTTTTTTATTTTTAATTTTTTTTTAATTTTATGAAGAGTGCCATGAGATCTGTTATCGCAGGTGATGTTCTGCATTTTTTTTTAATTTAATTAAGATATGGTATCAATTTTATTTGTTATGTAGAAGTTTTATGAACTTCCATTTCAGGAACTTTTTTGGTTGAATTGTTTAAGCTATTGAATAACTGCAAATACAATCAATCAGCTATATTTGAATCCGGAACCAGTTTGAGGGACTGTATGAATACTTTGTAGCTGTTTGTTCTATTTAGGGCTCATTTACTTCCACTGCTAAATAAATTGATTCTTAAGGTAAGTTGATTTTTTCATAATATCAGTCTTATCTCTAAATGAAGATCAAATCTCTAGCAGGATAAAAAAGAATCTTGGTAAGGTACGACCTAACGTGAGTGTAACCACAAGAACTAGTAAGTTTTAATTCTAACCAGCGGGTGTAACTTATATGGGTCATTTGCTAACATTATGCTATTTTTTAATCTAAATCTACATTGATTGCAGAAGTTGCAAGTCTTCTAACATAACTTTCCATTTCAGGTTTAGTTCTTCCTTTTTATCACCTTTAATCATTATAGTGTATAATATACCGGATCAGTGCATATAGAGGTCTACATGTAACATTGCAAAACCATTTAATAACTTGATCATACAAAAAAAAGATATACTATTTGGCAAGCAAGACTGAGTAGATTTGAAGACTAAAAACCCTTAACGGTCCAGTTGAAACCTATGTCCCCCGTCCAATGTTACGATCACTAATTTTGCTTGCCCCTTGTGATTAGTTAGTTAAATTTCAAATATAGCAGCATCAGAGATACGTAGCGATCTAAAGCAAAATGTTCAACTCATATGCTGGATTTTAAGCATGCACGAAGCAAAATCACTTTTTTTTTTTTGAAAATGTAACATTGGTATGTATTGACTTGATCAGTGCATAGATTGCACTGGAACCATATTTACAGCAAAAGTGAGAAAGCTGATCCAAAACTCTGAAAATCTAACAAGAGCCTAGGATTTCAGTTATGGAATCAGTCTCCTCAAAGTAAATCTGCTTGCACCAAAAACAAAAAAGTTTGACACAATTTAGCTTGATCTTTTGTACATCACTACTACTGTCTTCAAAGCACCGTGAATTTCTCTCTTTCCATATTGTCCACCAAATGCAAGCTGGGACAATCCTCCATCTATCTCTGTCTGAGGCTTCTATTCCTGCCTCCTCCCAAATATGGAGTAGATTAGTAATCCTATTTGGCATTACCCAGACAATGCCCCTGAGATTCACAAAGATCCTCCAAAGCTGTATTGTGATCCGACAATGTAAACATAGATGGTTGACTGTCTCACCCTCTTCACCACATAAGTAACATCTGGAACAAAGAGAGAATTTTCTCTTTTTTAGGTTTTCTTGAGTCAGTACTGCTTCCCTTGCCAACAACCATGTGAAACATGCAACTTTGAATGGTACCTTCACTTTCCAAATGTGCTTCCAAGGCCAAAGTTGCACCTGCTGGTTACTCTGGTTCAAAAATTTGTATGCTGTGCTCACTTTGTAAATGCCTTTGCTGTCTTCTTTCCACCTCAATTTATCTGCACCTTCTTGTATGCCTTTAAACTCTTCTAGTAGCCTGAAAAACTCTGTCAGTGTGTTGATTTCCCAGTCATTGAAGTTTCTCCTGAACTGAAGGTTCCATCCATGATTGTCCCATACCTCAGCTACTTTCTTGTGTTGATTTACTGCCAGCCCATGAATGACAGGAAATAATTCCTTTAGATGAGCGTGATGCCTTAAAAAATATTTTCTGGACTTAAAACTATGGCTCTTACAGCTCCTAGTCATCGGTTTGAACTTCATAAGCTGAGTCTGTCAATAACTTACACTGAAATTCCCTTTTGTGCTTTCCACTGATCTCCCAGGGAATGGGAACATCTTTTGCAGAGTTGGATGGATTTTGGTTAAAGTTACTTCCGATATTCTTTCTAAAAATATGTGGTTGTATGTCCCCTTATTGGTTTTGTATACTTTATAGGTCTTTCGTATGTGTGTGTGAAGGAAAAGGAAGGGGTCGTTGGTTGATTACTTGGAACGTATTCCTCATTATACTGGCGTGCTGCATGTAAATTACATATATACCTAATGAAGTAATATATAGATTGATGTCATTGTATGTGATTGTCGGCCCACGGAGCACTTGAAAGTTACTTCCATTAAAAAATTTAGCCGCCTGCTTGTTTTTGGTATATGGCACTTTATTTTTTATGTCTTTCCTTCAAGTTGGTGTGAAAGAAACAGAAGAGGGTCGTTGATTACTTGGAAGGGAATTTTCATTATAGTATGTGTTGCATGTGAATGATGTACGTAGGTAATCACTAATATATAGATTGACATCATTGTGATTTCAGGTCCAGGGAGCACTCTGATAATTTTTTGGGCTTAATTAAATTACAAAGCTTTTAGAAGGAAAGAAAATCAACTATAATGCAGCGTGGTACATGTAATTCTTATTTACCCACTGGAAACTACGTGAACGGTGGAAGCCTAGGTCGACCCGATTTGAGGAATACCAATGCTCCTCTCTTGCTGATCATGCATGATCCCACTTTCTCTGTACCGTGGCAGCAGTTTCCATTGAATTGGACTTATAGTTCAATCTATTTTCAGGTTCCATTTATGTATCCTGTAAATGAAACAATTGGGTATGAGGTAATTCCCCATCAACATAGCCTGCCTTTTGTACCTACTTATCAGTTTCCACATGCTAGTCAAACAATTGGGTATGAGGTAATTTCCCATCAACGTAGCCTGCCGTTTGTACCTACTTATCAGTTTCCACATGTTAGTCAAACATGCCATGCTTCCATTATTCCAAGAAATCCTTTTTCCTACTGGACTCCAGCAGGATTTCTAACAAATACATTGGCTCCTGTCTTACCGACCATGCATGCTTCCAGTTTCACTGTATCCTGGCCGCAGTTTCTATGGAATTGGACTTATAGTTCAATCTATTTGCAGGCTCCGTTTATGTATCCTGTGAATGAAACAATTGTGTATGAGGTAATTCCCCATCAACATAGCCTGCTGTTTGTACCTACTTATCAGTTTCCACATATTAGTCTTGTTCCTGGAGCTGAGAGAATAGTTACAAGAGAGAATATGGTAAACACCAATTTTGCAGTTCAACAAGCCAACTTCCCTATGAATCACCCCCCAAGATTCGCGGGAGTGAACCATGGACCTGGTCTTTCACCACTGCATCCTTATAATTCTCATATGGTTAGTTTTCTTCGCCTTCTCTTTTATTTAGCTTTCTTTCCTTTTTAATTATAAATTTATAGCAATCATCATCTATGCTTTCTCATAGTTATACGGTTATACTTGATTTAGTAACTAGCTTAGACTTAATCGCGCTATAAATACGATTTTAATGTTTTTGAATGCAATTATACTTTTGACCTTGGATGCGCTTATTCTTTCGATGATTAGATGTTGTATACTCTCATCTTTCAATGATGGGTGTTTTGAGATAGTAAAAGTGGAGATTTTGGTTTGGACTTCGGATTTATCCAAACTATTCACAGCCCTATATACAAGTATTAAGAAAAGGAACAAAGAATAATAATAATAATAATAATAATAATAATAATAAAAATAAGAGTTTCAAGGACTGTAACTGTCTGAAAAAAGTAAAAAAGAGTCTCACCAAGTTCCTTGTTAGATACCCCAATTCAGCACATATATAACAAGTATAGTTTGTAACTGATGTAGTGGAAAAGGCAAAATATACAATACGAGGCGTTCAGATTAGCCATCTTTAAGAGACGCATCATTTCAATTTTAATTTAAAATTAGTATGCCTTTAACTATAGTATACCTTAATTATTTGGATTTGATAAATTTGTTATTGTATTAAAACGAGAGGAAAAGTCAAAAAGTTGAGAAATTAGATCATACATTTCCTGAACTAAGAGAGCTGCCATGTCAGCATTTTTTTGCCCTCCTTCATAAATATAGATTGGTTGCTAGCTGTCTATAAGAAGTCTGCATGGCCCGCTGTTCATATTCTCAAAAGCCTCCAATGAGCATCTTTTTTATCAACCCACATTTAATCAACGTAGACATGCAGATGGATTGACATACTCATTTATGCTCAGTAGCGCTCCCAACATTAGAGCTATTGTCTGTGCAGTTTTCTTTTGATTCTTTTATGGGTGGAAAGTTGGGAAGAAAATTTGATAACTGATAAGAATGATTAGTTTCATTATTATTCGCGGCTGTGTTATATGCATGCATTCATAAGGCTATTCTTCCAAATCAATTGACCACTTGAGAAACTAAATAAGCTATTTTGGGACAAAAAAGTAATGTAACCTTTATTTTGTTCAATTTTTTTTTTTTTTTTTTTTAATAGAGGAACAAAAGGTAAGTCATATTACTTGATAACCTAATGAGAATTTGCATCTTCCTTGAAAGCCCTGGCGTAGGTTTGTTTTCTGCGACCTTGAAACTGGCTTCTCAAACAGTAAAGAGAAACTAAGCGCAATTCATAGGAAAGAGCATAAGTTTTTGAGTCCTTCAGATTTAGAATATTGTTATTCTGTGATGCTCAAATGGGTTCACATGATGAAAGTTTTTCAGACATCATAGACACTTTAGATGCTCTGAGTATTGTACTGGTTAATCTTAGTTGACTAAATCGGAGTTTAAAAAGTTACTAAAATTGCTTCCCAGCTGCCACCACGAGCAAGCTAGTCATTATGTGTATGAAATGCGTTTATCACTTGACATAGAGATCTCTAAATAATAATGATTGTTGCAGTTTGTAAATTATCCAAGCGGCCACCATGAGCAAGCGTCATTATGTGTATGAAATGCAGGAATTTATCAGTTGACATAAGATCTCTAAATGATAATGATTGCTGTATTCTGTAAAATATCCATGGCTAGTTGATTTTTCTTTGACAAGCAAACTATCGCATGTTCTGATTGAATCACAATTAATATTTGGATCCGAAGCAGTTACTTGCTCGAAGGTTTTAACAAGTTGTATTTTACATTTCAGGCACAAAATGCTATACCTCCGGCTTTATATGGTGACGTGGACAACATGACCTATGAGGTAATAATGGGATAAACAAGGAGAAAAATAGTATGAAAATCTTCTTATTCCAATTTTATTACTCTTTTCATGGAATATTTTTCCTCACAAGTTCTGGTCTGGATTTAGGGTTTGTTGGCCTTGCAAGCCCACATTGGACATGTCAGTCGAGGATTGAGTGAGCAAGTCATTGTTGCACGAATGAAGTGCATCAAGTATGAGTCGACTGAAAGATTGGTAAATGACATTGACACATGTTGTATTTGTTTGGTAAGGGATTATTTTCATTTGGCTGTCTCTTGCTCAAAGTTTAGCCATATAAGTTATATTGCCTTACTGGAAGATACTCGGTTCTGCAGGAAGATTTTTCTGATGGACAGCTCATTGGAAGCGTTGACTGTCGCCATAGCTTCCACTTTGATTGCATCCGTCGATGGCTCATGGAGGACAAGAACATTTGCCCTCTCTGTAATGGAATTGCATTGACAATTTGAACACTACAATTAAAATTTTACGCTTTGCTCATCCATAAAATTATTTCTCGGCGTGCAAAATTTTTAGTTGGAATGTAGTGATAATCTTTTTAAAATTAATTTGTATATTACAGAAGAGATATTTGCCATATTCCGACTTCATAATGTCTAATATTTTACTTGTATGTACATTTAATTTTTGTATATAGTTTTTTTATTGCAACATTTAATTTTATACATAGCAAAAGAATGTTAGCAACCATGGTACTTATGTAAGATTTAATACATGAATAACTTAGCCCCTAAACAACCAATTTGTTGATTCTTACATACAATATATATTCCTACAACTATTTGTTGCTTATTCAGTTATTTTATTTATATGTGGTAGTTACTGCGCTTTTCTTTCAAACTGCTTTATCATGATTTTTCGGCTTACATTAGTTTCGTTTTAAATGCTATTTTGAGCAGTTTGTCTAATGTTTTCTCTTGAGCTAAGAATCTTTAAAACAACCTCTCTACCTTCAGGGAGGGTAAGGTGCAAACAATTTACTCTCCCCAAATCTCACATTGTGGAATTTAACTGGGTATGTTAATATTATATTCGTAAACGCATATTGATTTCGGGATGTAAGATCCTGAAAATAATTCGCGATTCTACCAACGTTTTTTTATTGGTATTTGTTTAGTCTTTCCGAAAGTTTCTCGTCCCTTATTCCTTTAGCTTTAAGCAAATAATTATTATATTAAGGCTAATAATTAAAAATATATTACAAATATAAACTTCGAAACATGCTGCAATTTTTTAGAGCGGCCATTATGAGGATCAATATTAGTTCGTTACTTGTTGCTGTCTTCTGTGACAGTGAAGGGTTTACTGATTTTGATTCAAATCATGTTTTTCCGTCATTAAAAAGACAAAATTACCCTTGAAGCCACTCAAAGCTAAGAACGTGGAGAGAAATTTTGTAAATAAATAATTTTCTTACAAATTATGCAATGCATGTTATTTTGATACATTACACCAAATAATGGATAAAAAGTAATCTCAGCATAACTAATCTCAACACAACCAATCCCTGCATTACTAATCTTGCATTGTTGAGTTTGCTGAAGTTCTAATCCCATAAGTAATCTTGCAAGTAAGTGTCGAGTGATCTACTGCCGTTTGTTGAGTTCGTTGAAGTTCTGCAATTTCTATTTTCAGCATTCCAGAATAGAACTTCGTTCTATTATAGGAGGAATTCATCTAAACCTTGAGCTATTATTACGCGATTAAATTTCTTAAGCAAACACAATTTTCCGTGGGCTTGAAACTGAACTCTTTTTAATATTCTTCTATTTTTCCAACATATAATTTGAAACAAGGATAGCAAACAATTTCGTTATAACTTACATGTTTTTTTTTTTTTTTCGTTATAACTTACATGTATTTTCTATAATAATCCCTAAAAATTTACATAAATTTGAATCTAAAAAAAATAGTGCAAACATAAATTAAATTTAATAAAAGGAGTAATAGTGAGCAAAAATTAGCCTAGCTAATTTCCCATACGTTTTTGTTTACTTTTTCAAATATGAGCTCCTACTTTCCTCGCTTTCTCAATCTGGGACCAGAATATTGATAGAGTCAATGTCAGAGTGTAAGAGTTGAGATCATTATTGACTTTGTGAATAATAAGTAGTAGTAGTGCAGGTACAGCAGTCTAATTTTTCTGATAGCGTGGTCCCTTTGGCACGCATCTCTATTTGCACTGATCATAAACGTTAACACTTCGGCACGTCACCTATTGAAAAGCCTCGGGAAATCACGAACACGCTATTTGCTTGGCGTGTGCGGAAATAGGATGAGTGACGGTTGATGATGGCTTACTTTTCATACTTCCAGTGGTCCTGCATGTAGACTAGATGTCTACTTTTGGATACGTGATCTTCTGATCCAATTGGATATAGCCACGTTTTTATTGGACGAAAGCTACTTAAAAGTAGTATTGGTATAGTATGGTTTAAGTTGGGTGCACCGACGGGTGTATAACTTTTTTTTAACGCTACTAGGTAATTGATTTGCAATAATTGATACATTCAAGAATATAAGGAGCCGTTTGAAACTATGGTTTTAAATGATGGTTTGAAATTATTTTTAGACGTGTAATTTTAACATCTTAAGTTGTATTTTTTTTTATAAACATAAAAATTCACAAGTGGTGAAAACTATCAAAGCATTCTTAATTCTTATATAATCTTACCAAATGAGCAAGTTATAGTTCATAACAAAATGAATACGCTACTAGAAGGCCTTTCTAAAAAATACAACATTAATTGATCAAACTTTAGTTCAATAAAAATGAAAATTTAAAAAATACAATATCAATTGATCAAACTTTAGTTCAATAAAAATGAAAATTTAACATGAATATTAATGTAACTACTCTTTAATATAATCCTCCCACATGGTGACATAAATAAAGATTGGTTGAAGTTAATACAACAACAACAACAACCCGGTGAAATCCCGACGTGTAGAGTGCAGGGAAGGTAGGGTGTGCTGAATCTTACTCTCTACTGCAAAGGTAGAACGGTACATTTCCGAAAGACCCTCGGCTCGATAAAAAGCGAAAAAGATGTCGAGATAAGGCTAAGAGATTCGAGCGATATGAAAATGCAAATAATGAAAGCGACACGAGATAAAATAGGATAATCAAAGCACGGGAAATAGCGATAATAGCGAGAAATCGAGCACGAAATTATACTGCAATAATGCGACTACTAATAAGGAAGGATAACGAGGGGCTATCTGCTAGCCTTCTACCCGAATCTGGTCCTCCCAACCCTCATCTAAGGTCATGTCCTCGATAAGGCATGCTTGCGCCATGTCGTGTCTAATTACCTCTCCCAATATTTCTTCGGCCTACCCCCTACCTCGTACGGAAACCATCCATGGCCAACTTCTCACACCTCCCTCCCGCGGGGCATCTGTGTCTTTCCTCTTCACGTACCCCGAACCATCTCAATCTCGCTTCCCCGCGTCTTGTCTTCCACAAGGCCACTCCCGCATGTCCCAAAGAATCTTGTCCTCTGATGTGGCCACACGTCACGTCTGACATTCTCATCTCGGCAACTTTCATCTTTTGAACGTGAGAGATCTTAACTGGTCAACACTCCGTCCCATACAACATAGTCAGTCTAACCACCACTTTATAGAACTTGCCCTTAAGTTGTGATGGCACCTTCTTATCACATAGCACTCCGGAAGCGAGCCTCCATTTCATCCACCCTGCCCCAATACGATGCGTGACATCATATTGGTGGAAGTTAATGAGGTTGGTAGATGATTGGTGGGAGTAATTGTTAAAAATATTTACCAACTTATGGGTCTTTTTTTTATAAAATATAAACTTATGGGTCAAATTTTATATTTAAAATTTTTGAAACCATGGTTTCAAACCCCAAATCATCTTAAAAAAAAAAAAAAAAAAAAACCTAAATCATGCCTTTTGGATTGATTTGGGATTTCAAACCATGGTTTGAAACCATGAGATGAAATGCATGTCCAAAGGCTGGTTTCATCTCATGGTTTCAAACCTCATGTCCAAACGACTACTAAATCTCATATTGAAAGAAACTTACTTTTTTTTTAATTATATTAAAAGTAGAAGTACGATTTGCGTACATTCTACCCTTCTCAGACACCACTTATAAAATTACACTACTTAAAGCCTGTTTGGATGGGCTTAAAAAAAGCAGCTTATAATCTGAAAACAGCTTATAAGCCTACCCTAACTTATTTTTTTTTTGGCTTTTCAGCTTATAAGTTGCTTTAGATAAGTTAAACCAAACGGGCCCAATTATTTTTTTGGGCTTATTTTAAGCAAAAATGACTTTAAAAAAGCCAAACACTCAAAAAAGCGAAAACGACTTATAATTTTTTTCAGCAACTTATAAGCCAATCCAAACAGGCTCTTATTGTGAATACTAGTATTTGATAACCTATTATTATGAAAAATTATTCTTTAGATTAACGATTTATATAACTTAAACTCCTAATACACACACACTCTGTCTCAATTTGTATGCAATACATTTTCCTTTTTTATCTATAAAAAAAGAATGATACATTTCTATATTTAAAAATAATTTAACTTAAATCTTTCTCTTATACCCTCAATGAAATTATTGATATCCACATCAATATTTGTGACTTAATTTAGATCACAAATTTTAAAAGTCATCATTTCTTTTGTAAAATCCGTCTCCAATCAAACTATATCACATAAATTGAGACAAAGGGAATATCAATGGCGGAACCAGAATTTTAAATAATGAGGTTAAAAAATATAAAGAAGTAGACAAACGAAGAAGTCAAGGGGGGTCAACATCTATTATATATGCATAAAAAATAATATTCATCTTATATATACAGTGTAATTTTTCGCCTAAAGGGTGAACCCCTTGGCCCTTAGTAGATCCGCCACTTGAAAATATATGTGAAGAGACAGATAGTACTTTTACCACCAAAGATTGTAGTTGGAGTCAAATATCTTCATTTTCTAGTCTTGAAAATGAAATCGTCTTTATCGGATAATTTTATCCTCCAAGTTGATTTATCGGGGCGAATTTGAATTTTTCATTCCCAAACCGATCCCACACAAGAATCCTTGAGAAACCTTTTTTTTTTTTTTTTTTTTTTTTTTTTTTTAAAAGAAGAGACATGTACTATTTCAATTGGTCTGTTTAGGTTAAGGTGACGTTCAGCCACTGATAACGAAAGTTTCAAATCTCCGATCCGCTGATCTATGCCTTTTTTAAAATTTTTCTTATACAGAAATTTTTTCTTAAATAAACATGGATTATAGTATTATATTGTACTTAGGTAGCTAACCCTCTATTTGGATGGTTGTTTCCTATGGTTCATTAATGTACAATATGGTCTTGTATTGTATTGTACTGTATTAATAAACACAATGTTTTGATAGACTGTACCGTTTGTTATAGTTTAATAACATGTGTATTGTTTGGTTGTATGGTACTGTATAATAATTTGTAAGTTTACTAAAATATCCTTAACTCTTAATTAGATATTAGTTTATATATATTAATAAAACTCAATTAAAGAATAAAATAAGAAATTTAAGAAATAAGTAGGTAGGAGTAGTGGAGGGGTGAGTGGTGTGAGGTGGGTGGTTGTGGGATGAGGGTGGGGGCAGTGGGTGTAGGGTGGGGGTGAGTGGTTGTGGGAATGGGGTTGGGTGGTGGTGAGGGTAGTGGTGGAAGGATGGGTGGTGTGAGGTGGTTGGTTGTGGGATGAGGGTGGGGATAGTGGGTGGTAGGGTGGGGGTAATTGGTTGTGGGGTGGGGTTAGGCGGTGGTGAAGGGTAGTGGGTGGTGAGGGTGGGGGTGGGTGGTAGGGCAAGGGTGAGTGGGGGTGAAGGGTGGGGCGGCGTGGATGGTGGAGGGTGGGACTGGAGTAAAGTGGGGTATAATGGAGAAATGAAATATGTAACCACGGAAAAATCATCAAATTTATGGTTCAAAAAATTAAAACTTTTCATGATTATATAACCATGCAATGAATCACGAGTTTACAACACTATACCACATAATTTTAAGAACAATAAAAACAAATATGATTTCATAGAAATCATACATTAATGAATCACAGGAACACCACCCAAACAGGGGGTAACATTCTATTCGTTTTCCTTCTTTTTCATTCAAGAGAAAACAAATGAAGAAAAAGTACTACCCTCTTAGATTAGCCAACTCTATTTTGGAAAGCGACTAGTCAATATAATTGAGGAATCAAATGATTTCTGCTGTCAATTTTCACATTTCATTGAATTGGTAAGTATGAAAAAGCACGCCAATGTTCGTTTTCTTCATCAATTAACTACCTACATGCATAGCCTGCGACTACAAGGCAATTTCAATTGAAAGAAGGAAATGAAGTTGGTTGGGTGCAGGCCTTGCTAAAAACTATGGTATCACTGTTGCCTTTCTCTTGCTTCTTCCTTTCAATTAAGAACACAAAAAAGAAGAAGCAATTAATACTTCTTGTAGCCAATTTGATGTGGTCCAAAATAAATCATTTTTAATGAAACAAGAAAGGATTTTTTTTTTTTAAATTGTATAATAGTTGCTTTGATAAATGAAGTAAAAATTTAAAAGACATAAATGGTAATTTGAGGAGAGACAAAAAGTAATTTACTGAAATAATATTCATATACTCGAGTCTAACTTGTTGTGGACTGAGACGTAGTTGTTGATCCGGAGTATTTATAACTACATCAACAACAAATCTAGTGTAATCGCACAAGTGAGGTTTGGAGAGGGTAAGATATACGGAGCCTTACCCCTACCTTTATGGAGTAGAGAGATAGTTTTCGATTGACCCTCAGCAACCCTTCTCCTTAATTCGAGCTTGAGATTGACAATGTGAACGAGCTCACACGAGCGGAGTTGTAATATTTATAATTAATGCTATTAACTAATGTTATTAAAACAATATTCCCTCCATCTCAATTTGTGTAGCATTTTTTCACTTAGGAAGAGTCAATTTGACTTCTCTTCGTTGCAAAATAGAATTAGACCAACTTATTTTAGAAAATAAATTTAAATATTAAAAAATTATATGAAAATATTATAAGTTGTAATTTTTTCTAATACCAATAAAATGAAAAATATTTTTCAAATATTAATAACAATTCAAATAATTTGAATCTCAACAAACAAAAATGTAAAACTGTAACATAAGTTGGGACAGAGGCAGTGTTTGTATTGGACCGGAAGTGGTAAGCAGCAATCGTGGAGTAAAAATACTCTTGAAAACACAGAGAGAAGTCAAAAAGAGAGCACAAATGGATACTGAAATGGAGCAGAGTTCGATAAAAGTGGAGCGTATATACTGTCTCTGGAACTGAGCTAGTCCAAGAGCATGTCTACTATTGTGCCTCACGTGCACCAGAAAGTTGGCTTCACCTTACACTGTTAATGTACACAACTAAGAATTTTCCTATCAACCAACTGCCCTCTGTCAAATTCTTTCTTTTGGTTTTTCCAATTTACCAACCCCCTAATGGTTCAGTTCTCAGAAACAAAAGAAGACCAGTCAAAGTCTAAATCACTTGCTAGTTACCCCTACTCTGGTTCTCTTTCAGTAGTTTAATACAGTAGGTGGATAGTATATAAGACAAGTATATACTCTAATTATGACGTTAATTCAATTGGTTTATTCAATTTAATGCAATGACCTATGTCTGTCTCTGCTGTTAAGTTACCTCAGCATGGTTGGCTAATAAATACACGCTCGTTTGGGGCATATACCCAAAAATGTCACTTACTCCTAGACACATATAAAAAGAGTGTGCTAGTGGGTTTTTGCAGATAAAAGAAATTAACATGACAAGTCTTTTGCCCAATAAAAAGTTGCAATCCTTTGGGAGTTGCCTCTATTTCTAACTTATTCTGCTCAATGCTGTGATAAAAAAACTGTCTTTTTTGTTGAATCTCTACACTGAAATGGCTAACAACAATGTGTATTATCACAATGCTAATAGTGCTCATTTCTCTTTGACTGATCCTGACCCTGAACCTGATGATATTTCTGTTTTTCTTCGTCATATTCTCCGTCCTTCATCTTCGTCTTCATCTAATTTTATGGCATTGAAGGGTAATGAAATGCAATATTCCTCATCACTACCTCAATTTATGCCTAAAAATCAACATGCTATGGGTATATCAAATGGCGAGTTGTCTTCCATGCTGAATTCGTATGGGGCTTATAATATGCCTGCAAGTGCAACAAATGTTTCTTCTTCATCTGTTGGGACCATGGACAACGACCCAGATGAGTATGAATGTGAAAGTGATGAGGTATTTCTACACTTCCTACTTTGTTGTGATTAGTTTGTAAATTTTAAGTTCCGAATTTGATGTTTATTTTATCATATATGGCCCTGTTATATTACCTATTCTTCGGGATAAGAGTGATTCATTATGTAGGGGGGTACAGAGGACTTTGGGGTGGAAGCTTCAGCACAACCACCACCATCTCGCAACTCTTCCAAGAGAAGCAGAGCAGCTGAAGTGCACAATATGTCTGAAAAGGTTGTTTCTGTTTTGTTAAGTTCATTTTTTTTATGGTTACTTGCAGAAGTACAATAAGTTCTGTGCTAAGGGTCTTAAAAGTTGAACTCACCAAGTTTAAATCTTGAATATGCCTCTACCTCTGCTTAGCACTGATGTTTTTTGGTATATGCTTGGCAGAGGAGAAGAAGCAGGATTAATGAAAAGATGAAAGCATTGCAAAAACTTATTCCAAATTCAAACAAGGTGAGGGGTTGCATGTTTAGCAACTTTGAGTGATTCTTGAAACTAGAAAAAAAAATGATTTAACAGTGTATTGGATAGTGATTTAATTATTTTGTCATGGATTTTTGGACAGACCGACAAGGCCTCAATGCTTGATGAAGCCATTGAGTACCTCAAGCAGCTTCAGCTACAAGTACAGGTCTGCTGCTTTTGTTTGAAATTTGCTGCATATGATTTATTATACTTGAGTTGGGTTCTAGCTGGATGGATTTTAAGTGTATTTGGTAAGGTGTTATTTTATATAAAAATTATTTTCCGAGGAAAAATGTATTATTAATAAATAATTTGCAAATTAGGTAGTGTTTTAATGAAAATCTTGAGTATTAATGATAGATAATATAGTCCAAAAATGTTGATTTGGCCCAAGTGTTGCGAAATTGGAAATAAAGGTAGTTGTAAGGATAAATGAACATCCCTTTCCTGTCTATGTCTTCTGGTTCTGAAGTATTGAACACCTTGATATTACTGTTTTAGTTTGGATACAACTTTCCCCACCAATGCCTGTGTTTCAACATAGGACCATTCTAGCATTAATCGAGACCTGATTAAATACCTATATTCTCCTTCAACTGAATAATGTTGACTTTCTTTTTCTGCAATGTTGAATATGAACTAATGCAACGTGTTATTCCAATCGTTCAGTAGGCAGATGACTCTTCTTTCTCCTTAATTTGATGATCAGTTCTACAACTGGTGCGTGTGGAATGACATTGGCGTTATTAATGACGCATTGGCTTGAAAATGTTTGTGGATCATTTTGAATTAAATAACCAATTTCCTGTTCTATGATAATGGTAACTGATAATGAAAAGAATAGAGAAAATGGAACTGGTTACATTCATATTGGATTAATTTGGTAACTGACCATGGAAAGAGTAGTCAAAATGAAACTGGATACACTGCCATTCCGCAGTTCTCGGGCTGCATGCTGTTTTGGATAATTATTAATGTGTTCTCCATCACCTTTGTCTTCAAAAATTCTTTTTGCTAATCAGGATATTTTCTAGATCGGCTATCATTTAACACCAATTAATTCGATTAAGTTATATGATTTGTAGCATAACAATGTTCTTCAATTTTCAGATGTTGACAATGAGAAATGGCATGTATCCTCTGGGCCTACCACGAGTGCTACAACAAAATCAACTCTCCCTGCAAAAAATGGGATTGTGCGAGGGGAATGGATTCACAAATGCTAAAGTGGCTGGGAATTTCCAAGTAAACCAAGATGCGTCGTTAAATGCCATTTTCAGTTCAGCTGAAAAGTATAAAGATACTAAGCTAACACCTGTGGCAACTATGTCAAATGTAAACCATTCAGAAAATGCTTTTGAGCCAGAGTCATCGATGAATGTTCACGTTGATCCCTTCCAGCTCTTAAGATCTACCAGCCAGGTAAGTTGAATATGTGACCTACAGATAGAGAAATCAATAATTATAACCATTTGACATTCACAGTCTGTTTGTAAAGGAAATTTGGAGGGAAGATTGCTTACCTCTATATGGAATGAATGAACGAACGTCCGAATCTGCATTAATTGGTAGATTATTTGCTTAACATCCTTGCTTATTTGACAAATTTTGCCTCAGATCCTGGTCTCTTTACCAGTACCTATTCACTGTTTTATAGGAGCAAATGTGGCATTCCCAGTTCTCTTTGATACTGATGAATCTAACCTGAAGAGAAACACTCTAGAGTCCTGCTTGCTTCGATATCAGTTTGGTGCTGGGAACGAGACCAATATGGATTGCGATCAACTTCTTGCCCCACAATTGTATAGGTAAGTTAACTTACTAAACACTATTGCTCTTCCATTATAACGGAGAATTACTTTTTGTTTCTATTCCTAAATTTCCTAGTTCTATTGTCAGTCACGTTGGAAGAAGTACAGCTGTTGACATTATCAAAAGCGAATGCAGCAACTTCTGAAATTTTAGCCTGCATCATCCTGCTGGATTTTGTTGAAGAAATGTCATCCATCTTGCTGCTTGCTGGCATAGGATATTGTTTAATGTAAGCTATCTTATGGGTTCAAAAGCCATTGTATTGACTGAAGCGCATCTGACTTCTTGTAAGATCATTATGCGGAGGAGTTGGAATATAAATGTAAAGATTGGACTATTTTCAATCTTTTTAAGAAACAAGAATAGTACTACTAGGCATAGAATAATGCTTCTTGAATACTCATATTCGTCCGACTAGTCTGAAGCTGGTATGACATGCTTCCAGGGGCGGATTTACGGTCATTTATTTATAGATATTTAGTAGATTTCTTCATTTATACACAAGAATCGGTAAAGTTAATGGGTTCACGTGAGCCTGTAACCAGCACTCAAGATCCACCCTCGCATGTTTACAACAACAACATACCCGGTGTAATCCCACTAGTGGGGTCTGGGAGTTTAGAGTGTGCGCCCTTGCATGCTTCATGCTCATAATCTTGTTAATGGATGAATTGAAAGTGGCTAGTCACAAAGAAACAATAAGGTAAAATACATCAAAACCCCCCCGAACTATACCCGAAAAGTCGATATCACACCTAAACTATACTAACGACCTATTACACACCTTAACTTAGTAAAACTGAATTAAGCTACCCTTCGACAGACCAAAACCCCCAATCAGTGAATGTCGTGGGCAACACTCACCCCAGGATGAAGCCACGTATTAAATGAACTAATTTATTTTATAATCACGTCATAATAATATATTTAACATAATTAAGCCATTTTAATACCCAAACCCATTTTTAACCCCCCATACCCATTTTAACACCCCCAAACCCGTTTCATCACCCTAACCCACCCAAACCCACACACATCAGACGCCCAAATGTAGAAAATCAAACGACAGCACAAACAACAAATCGTTCAATATTCGTCCTAAATCATATATTTTTATAGTTTACCACCTCGCTCAATATCGTCGGATTTCATACAATTTTTAGTTTTTCTTCATCGTAAACCTTTAATCGAAGTGTTGGTGATTGTCGAACTTGGACGATTCTAAGTTGGGTTTTTGTTGACGTTTGGAGGACAAAAATCGAGTTTGTGCTACTAAAGGTTAGTCCATTGTCTCATTTTGTTTTTGTATTGTGCGATTAGAACTAGGGTTTTTTTTTGCGTCTTTAATTTTTACGCAAATTTACGGTGTAAATATTTGGGTAAATGCTTGAAAATGTAAATGTCGATTTGGTTGTTGTGTATTTCATTGACTATGAAATTGAAGTATTTGTCTTGTTTTCGAGTGGAAATATGTCTTATGAGCGATTACTTTGCAATTTTACCATGGTGGTAATTTAACGACTGGCAAAAAACCCTACGTTGGTGGACAAGTAACTGAATTTACACGTATGGATTTAGATAGATTTTGTTACTTTGAATTGCTTGATTGTGTGAAAGAATTAGGGTATGACCCTGATAAATGCACCATTTATGTTAAATTTGTCGATAGTGTGGTATTGGTAGAAATCAAATGTGATAGGGATACAACTTACCGAGTTCTTTTGCATGTTTGGGGGATGGGGATATTTTGGAGGCTTTTGTGTGTCACATGGTTGAAGAGCCCTAGTGGTCCCACCCTTATTAGAATATGTAACCCATGTGGAGGAGGAAAGTGATGTTTCTTTTGATAAAGTGACTGGTCAAGACTTTGGGGGTAGTGGTGTTCCATCTTTTGATGCATTTGATGCTGATTTAGAGCCATTCAATGAACCTCCTTTTGAACCAACTCAAAATACTGCCCCTCTCCAACCTAACTCTCCAAGTTCTGTCCCTTGTACTCCTCCAACTGTTGACAATACTGAATCAAATCTTGCTTCTAATACTACTGCTGCTGCATCAAATCCTGCCCCTAATACTACTACTGAACCAAATCCTGCCCCTAATACTACTGCTGCTGCATCAAATCCTGCCCCTACTTTTTCTGAAACTGGTAGTGATTTAGATTCATACCTAGATGGATTGTTTGATGAAGGAGAAGTACATAGTGAGAGTGATGTAGATGAGGAGCTAAGGGGTTTTAGGGAGGAAGAGAGAGGCTGGAAAAAGAAAAAGAAGGAAGAGGGTGAAAGAGCTCGTTTCGAACATGTTAAGTTAGGTTCAGGACCAAAAGGGCCAGATGTGGGGTATGATGAATCTGAAGGTGCTAATAGAGACACCATGGAAGGTAAGTTAGCTGGTGATGAGCCTTATTACCCCTCAGATGAAGCTGCCAGTTTTGAGACTGATCCAGATGACATATCTGATGATGATGAAGGAGTAGTTGAACAAAGAGTAAAAGCAAAAAGAAGGAAGTTGACAAACAGAGTTGTGTTTGATAAAACCTCCAAGAAAATAGTGTGGGAAACAGGCCTCCAATTTGAAAGTGTTAATGAATTTAGAACTGCAGTTACCAAGTATGCAGTCCATGAGCATGTTGCAATTGAAAAATATATTAATGAACCTACAAGGGTAAGGGTTAGGTGTGTAGAGGGTTGTCCTTGGCTTTTTATTTGCTAGTCTTGACTCTAGGACTAACAACTTTGTGGTGAAGACCTATAATCCAATTCACGTGTGTGACCATACCAATAGGAACAAGCTTTGCAATACCAAATTCTTATCTAGTCACTATAATGAGAGAATAAAGGAACAACCAAACATTAGGATTTTTGAGTTGCAGCAGCTCATTAAGAAAGAGTTGGATCTTTATGTTGGTAGAACTGTGTGTAGAAGAGCAAGAAACAAGGTTTTAGCTGAGTTGAGAGGTGACCATGTTTTGGAGTTTGGGAGGATTTTAGATTATAGGGATGAGTTGTTAAGATCAAATCCAAGTAGTACATGTGTAGTTAGGCTTAGTGATGAGACATTTGAAGGTGGAAAAAAAATGTTTAGAGGATTCTACATATGTTTTGATGCAATGAAGAAGTCATACTTAGCTGGTTGTAGGAAGTGCATTGGTTTGGATGGTTGCTTTTTTAAAGGGAATCTCAAAAGGTCAATTACTTGTTGTTGTTTGTAAAGATGGAAACAATCAGATGATGCCACTGGCCTGGGCAGTAGTTGAGGTTGAGAACAAGCACAATTGGACTTGGTTTATCAGAATTTTAAAGGAAGATCTTCAGCTGGGAGATGGGACAGACATGGCTGTTATAACAGATATGCAGAAGGTAAGATTTAAGTGTTGAATTCACTCCATTTCATAACTCTTTACCCTAATGTTCTTTTACTTTACTAACTGCCTATTTTTTATTCCTCACAGGGTCTTGAAAGTGCCATAACAGAGCAGCTGCCCAATGTTGAACATAGAATGTGTGCTAGGCATGTTTTAGCCAATTGGTCCCAAAAATACAGAGGCCTTGAGAGGAAGAATTGCTTCTGGAGGTGTGCAAAGTCAACTTTTGAGTCTCAGCTGAATGAGAACTTAGACTGCATGAAACTGTTGGGAGAAGAATGCCTTGATAAGTTGATGTACTACAACCCTGAAAGGTGGAGCAAGGTTTACATGAAATATACCACAAAGTGTGACATTATAGACAACAACATGGCTGAATGTTTCAACTCTTGGATACTGGCTGCAAGGCACAAGACTGTAATAACTATGCTTGAAGAAATAAGAGTCAAAATGATGAAGAGAATAGGACAGATGAGGGAGTTTTGTGACAGTTGGATTCATGACTTTTCTCCAATGGCATTGAAAGTTCTGACAGAGCATGCTGCAAGGTCTATGAAATGCAGTATTGAATGGAATTCTGATACAGGATATGAGGTTGTTGAAGGTCATTTTAGACATGTTGTGGATCTGCCTAGACAAACTTGTTCTTGTAGAGCATGGATGTTGAAAGGCATCCCATGTCCTCATGCAATTGCTGCTCTTCACCACAAGAGGTTGAACCCAATGGATTACATTTCTCAGTGGTATTCTAGAGATACCTATATGAAGACATATAGCTACTTTATTCAACCAGTTCTAAACTTGAAGATGTGGCCACCATCCACAAATCCTACTGTTATACCACCTGAAGTGAGGAAGATGCCAGGCAGGCCTAAGACTGTTAGGAGGAAAGAGGCAAGTGAATCCAAAAAAACAGGAAAACTGTCCAAAAGGGGGGTTGAAATGACATGCAGTAAGTGTCATACCCCAGGTCATAATAAAAGGAAATGTCTTAGAGATCCTGCAACTGCTGGCCCAAGTGCAACTGCAAGTGCTGGCCCAAGTTCAGTTGCAAGTGCTGGCCCAAGTGCAACTGCAAGTGCTGGCCCAAGTTCAGGCTATGAAAGTGCAACTGCAAGTGCTTCTGCTGGCCCAAGTTCAAGTTCTGGCCCAAGAAAGGCACCAGCTCCAACTGGTAGAGGAAGGGGTAGGCCAAAGGGATCAACTGAAAAGGTAAATAATTTCACATTCTTCATGTACAGTTCAGTGTTGAACTAGTTGCTAATATTTTGGTATAATTTGTAGAGTGTTGCTACTAAAAGGCCAAAGATGGTTGGAATGGGAGTGTTGCACACAAAGTGGAGCAACTGTCATCAATGTAAGACTGTTCTATGTTTAACAATTAAATAACATTTTCTGAAATTAAGTACCACTAACAAGTAGTTCTATTCATTTGAGCAGCCTGGATTGCCTAGTGAAAGGGTTCGAAGCATCAAATCTAGTGCGATTGTCAACACGGTGACTGTGACGCAAAGCAAGTGGTGGTGTGAAATGGCAAGGAAGACAAGCTATGACCTCCGGGCGGCTTCACAAGGAAGGAACAAAAAAGCGAGTCAAAACGGGACTAAAGCTGTACAAATGAACAGACGGCACCACTGCCTTGTGAATTTGACCATTCTATCTCTCTTATTTGTTTTTGGCATTGTGGCCCCTTTGTGAATTTGTTTATGTAGTTTTTTAAATACTTTGTTTAAGCATTTTAGTTGCATTTGGTTGGGGTTACCTACGGGGCAAAATACATCAAATCTATATTTTGGGTACAGTTTAAGTTGTGATTTGATGTATTTTGCCTTAACTATATATATAGTGTTTTGGTAGATATGACTGCATTTAAGTTTGTTTTGGGCAGTTGTGACTGCCTTGAATTGGCAGCTGTGACTGCACTTGAATTGGCAGCTGTGACTGCACTTTAACGTTAGTTCTTGTCTATGTAAAGTCACTCTCTTTTGATCAATGGGTATGCAGCTGTGACTGCATTTAACGTTAGTTCTTTAGCCTTAATTGTTGGCAGTTTTGTTAGCCTTAATTGTTGGCAGTTTTGTTAGCCTTAATTGTTGGGTTGAATGGCCTTTGATTTTTGTTCGGTTTTAGTCAAGTATTGGTACACTTTTGAAGTCATTGTACTCTGTTTTTAGAATTCAAGATTTTGACCATTTCCTCTGGCTTCTTTAAGTGAGGTGGTTGGTGGTTAATGCTTCACCCAAATGCCTTCTTATTAAATCATACTTAACACTAATTCTCATTACTGACCCCTCAAACCAAAAATGACTACCATCCTAACAACATTTGAGAAGAAGTTAACAAAATCATACGTTGACAAGGATGACTTCATATTTCCTTTCCATACTTCCTTCCAAACCATGGCCAGGCTTGGCAGTTGTTCTTCACAATGCTCACGCCTGCATATATGCATAAAGTGGGTGCGTACAAGCGTCTTTGCCAAGGATGGGAGCGTTTTGTTGACAACGGACTGCAAAGGAAATGTTTTGGAGATTTCAAGCTTGCGAGGTCAGCGGGCGCATATGCTTCTTCGTTAATAAGAAGGCACCGGAGATCGTAATCATAGAATAGGTCTCTTTATTTATTTTCATGTTTTATGCCTTCGATTAATGAAAGTTCTTTCAATGTTAAATGAAATGTTGTCACTGTTTTATGCCTTATACTTACTAATTTTGAGAAGCAATTGCATAAGTTAAGAATTGCACAACAACAACATTACGGCCAACATTGCCATTTCATTTCACAAAATGCCAACACTAACAAGTTGTTTACAACACTAACAGAGTGCAATGCCGCTAACGACATGCCAAAATACAACAAGAGAGCTTAAGAACAACTTCAGTGAAACCCTCTAAAAAAAAAGTTTTGAAATAGAAAACTTACTACTACAATACAAATACACAATAATGAAATCAAAAGAACTTTCTCCTTTTCTTGGACTTAGCCAACTTACTCTTCCCTTTCTTCTCTTTCCTTCATCTTCTTAATGTCTTCTCCAAATTTTCTAGTTGAATTTCTATGTTGTTTAATATCAATTTTGCTTTCCACGGAGTTTGTTGACGAGAGAAAGGCTTGTAATCATCTTTTCAAAAAGACTCCAATGATGCTTCAAGTTCACCAATTCTTCCCACCAATTTAGGAATAACAAATTTGGATCTTGAATCCCGATGTCAACATCTTCCAAAGATAAAAATCACATGATCTAGCACCACAAAATGTAATAAAATGAATTAAAAACAATCGATCTTTCAACTTTTCAAAGTTCCAATATTTCAAAGGCAAATTCACTTCTTCAAAGTTCAATTTTTGAAATAAAATTCACTTACACCATAATATGGACAACTCCAATATCTTCCACCGGGTTCTTGGGAGTCCCGAGAAGTCAACAATGGCCAAAGAAATCCGTATTTGCCTTCATACGTCAACCCAAACTCATGATCATCCTCTTGCTTACAAAACTTACTTAAGCCTATTTTAGCCATTGCATAACAATCTTTAACGGAAAAAAGAACAAAAAAAAATCAACTTAACAAGTACTCCATGCAAAATTAAAAGTGCAGACAAATGCAACAAAAAAAAAAAAAAAGAGAGAAACGGGCAAATACGGTAGAACAAGCTAAATAAAATTGAACTTAGTTACCTTTGATTCAAAAACAAGCTGGTCTTTTGCTCACGATTTGGCGTGTTCTTCACCAAATTTAGGAGAGTTGGGCACACAGGGTTCTAAACGGGTATGGTAAATGTGGGTGGGTGAAGTAAATGTAGGGTGGATGAAAATGATTTGAACGGTAATATTAATTAGGTTTTAGCAAGGTTATTTTCCATTTTTTAAAATTATCTGGCCCTTTTTACGGCTCACGCGCGCTCAAAAATGTGGATAATAACGGCACTGTGGTTTTGATGCATAGAGGATGGTAGTTTAATTCGGTTTACTAAGTTAAGGTGTGTAATAGGTCGTTAGTATAGTTTAGGTGTGATATCGACTTTTCGGGTATAGTTCAGGGGGGTTTTGATGTATTTTGCCAAACAATAACTTCTATAGGTTTATATATACACATCTTCCTTGAAAGATTATAGATTCTTCTTTTCTTATTTGAGGAAAATTGGAGATTGCTATGATAATTTATTTAAACAATTGCTACTGTTTGTCAAAAAGAACAGGTCTCGTTTTCTTTCAATCAACAATGGTTAATTGCTTTTAGACTTCACATGCTACTAAAAGTACAATAAAGTCATAATCATGAAACCTTTTGGAGTGTTTGTCATAATCATTAAACCGTTTGGAGTGTTTGTCATAATCATGAAACCTTTTGCTTAAAATGTTTTATTTGATGAAATCATTTTTAAGGAGTTAATTCCCTATATGATCATTCAAGTTTAGGGAATTTCTTACAAAAATAATTTTTATTTCATTTAGGACAATAAAGTCACTTAATTATTACTATTTTTCTCAAAAAGTACCTAAAACCTCAAAAGTCTCTTTCTTTCCTAGTTGGCATGTTATGTCATTCAAGTCCCATCCTTTTTAACAATAGGCATATTTAATTCATCAAAACCTATTTAACCAAATTCATATTTTATATCTAATCAAATATAACCCGGTTAAAAAGCGTCAAAGAAATCAAATCATATTTTTTATTAAGCCACATTTTCAAATCCAAGATTTTTTAATCTCAATTCAAATATATGACCTTTCAATTTAAATTAAAAGTTCAAATAGTTTAATCTTTCTATTTAAATTCAATTTTTTAAAATAGCATACTATCTTTTTTCACATTAAAAAACATATTCTTTCTACATTAAAGTAAAATTACTCAGATAACACAAAAATTATATTTATATTATTTTAACTTTAAAAAATTTAATTGAATTGTATAAAAATAAAGCTAGTGTAAATTTTTCCTCTGTATTTTGAGTTATTTATCCTTAAATATGTAATGTGTAATTTTTGGTATTTCCATTTCCATACTATCAAAATCTTGTATTTCTCATGAAAAAGATATAGAATTTCATTACGATAATATTTATTTTAAAACATTACATTATTACTCTTATTTTTTATTTTGAAATATTATATTATTAGTCTTATATTAAATATAATATATTCTTAATTTATTTCATGCTAAGATATAATTCCAACTTGTCATGTTAATATCTAGCAATATATTAAACTAAAACTCTAAAATAACTCATGTTCAATTTTTTTTATATTTTAACTTTAATTTTAAAATTTATCTGTAGATTTAAAAAAATCATCTTTTAATTCAAATTCATTTAGATTACACGGTAGCTTGTTTCTTTACCCCTTTTTAATCGGGTCATATTTGATTGAGTATAAAATATAAATTTGATTAAATTAATTTGATGAGTTAAATATCTCTATTATAAAAGAAGATGGGGCTTTAATGACATGTCAACCAGGAGAAAGGATGCTTTTGAAGTGTTTAAGTACTTTTTGAGAAAAATAGTGATAGTTGAGTGATTTTATTGTCCTAGACGAAACACAAGTGATTTTTATAGGAAATTTCTTAAAGGAAAATTTACATGTCATAACCACTTCTAAGAGTTATTTATGGATTATAACTATCTTTTGCTATAATTACATTCTGTAGCTACATTTTACATTTCGTAGTTACTATACATGAGGTGCTATAGCTGGAGTGGTCATTGGGCATGTGCTTAGCCCTTGCGAGCCCAGGTTCGAATCCCGCTAGCCACATTCTTTTAGAATTACAATTTCATTGTATTTTCGTGTTTTTAAATACTATTTATCAACTGTAATTTAAAAACACGGAAATACGAATTCAAAAGCGTAGCTACGGTTTGTAAATCGCAAACTTAAGCTATATATTGTGGCCTTATAAAAGATAGCTATTTATGTAAATTACTCTTTTTAAACTACCGTGTTTAACCCCATTTTTGGAGTTCAAAGTTCATTCAACGAAAATGCCTACCTTTTTTCCTTGTTCTTTCTTTCTTATTTGGCGTGTAAATAATGAACATTGAAACCAAGTATATCAAACTTCGCCACAGTAAAATTCTAATATGGGAGGATACGAATAAAATTGGAAGTTGTTTGGTTCAAATATTCTCCTTACTAAAGCGCGTCAATCAAACAAAAGTTTAAGACCAGAACTCAAGTGATTCCCACTTAGAACGGTCCTCTTCATTTTTTTTCCTGTATAATGCAGAAAATTGATTTGCATCTCATTCTATAAAGAATGGACTGAAAGGTGGAATTTCGTCGAACTGTTACCTTCTCAAAAAAAAAAAAAAAAAAGGTGGAATTTCGTCGAAAACTGAAGTTGATTGACTTGTAGCAGTAGGAAGAAAAATTCTAGTCTAATCACTTAATTTGAATCATGTCGATTGACGAAGAACAGGAATTAAGTACTTTGAACGTGTCAATTTGGAAGGGAGAAATGGGTTCGAGACAATGTAATACTATAAAATTTTCTTAATAGCACTGTGCCAAGAAAAAAAATTAGAAAAGGCATAAACAAAAATAACCTTAGAAAACAAATAGGAAATGTGTTTAACCATCTTACTTCGTTCTCATCGATTAAGTATTTAAGAATGTGTTTAAATTTGTCTTATTTCATTTCGCTGTTAATTTTGAACAGATAGAAATCTTGTTGCTCAACGCTGGCACTAGCCAAGGAAACAGAGTAACAGACAAAAGAAAAAGAAACGAAAAGTAGTGGTGTTGATCTATTGCAACCTTGTAATTGGAAGAATAATTAATACCCACTGGTCCTCTATTCCTTTTTTGTGATGAATGGAAAAAATAGGATAGGTCTACATTCGGCAAAGATATTTGGTTTTCCTTTTTTTTCCAAAATTAAAAAAAGCTCTATTATATTGGGGGCAAGAAACGAAACAATGAAAACTTCGGGGATGAAACTTATCCATTTCTAACTCTCAATTTTACGCAGTTTTCTTGGATGGGAAACATGTGTCATGGTTACAAAATAATGATTGAGATTTAATTAATCAAAGTAAAGTCTTAATCATGGTTATGATGTATACTATGTACCAAAAATAACTGAGCAAAGATTAACTTAACATATAAAAACTAATTATTGGAAGTTTTGAAATATAAAAAGAGGAATTATTGGAAATTACAAACATTTATAAGGAAATATTTGTTAACTTAATTATGGTTAAAATCTTCTTTTGGTTAATTAAATCTCAATCATTATTTTTTAACCATGACACATGTCTCTCATCGAAGAAAGAATTTGGGGAAAATTGAGAGGAGCCCCATCCGAAAATTCAATGTACTGTGCGAGAGACTTGTATAACTAAATTATAAGCTTTATAATAAGAATAAATGTTACGTCTTAATCTCAAATAAATTGAAGCAAGTTGTATGAGTTCATACTAATATTATAAAAATTAGAAATACTATGTATAAGCTTTTATATATCAACAAATTTCTCCCTTTTTATGATAGGGAGATATAATTTCTCTTACATGCTTAAACATTTTTGTTTTTTTGGAAACAAAATATTATATTTTCAGGGAGAAAATATTTACAAAGTCATTCCAAACGCTCGAGAGTTGGACAAATGCCCCAACTTCTAGTGCAACTAAACACAATACACAGAACAAAACATCAATGATTCACCGTTCTTCAGCTCTTGCAATACTTTTACAGTTTTACTAATCTAGGTTTTTTCCCTCCTTTGCAAGACACATCTTGTACGATTGTTTTAATGACCACATTAGCTGCTCTCCTCTTGTTTTGGAAAATTCTCATATTAGTTACCTAATAAATATCGCTTAGAGAATTTATTTTATTCATTATGCCATATATTTTTTACGCCAAAGTGGGTATAACCAGAGGTGAATCTGACTTTATTAAAAGTTTATAACAAACACTACTCACACCAAAACTTAAATAAATACTTAAAGAATATAATATATAATATAATAAAGAAAGTAGAAGACTAACTAGTTATGTGGACTTTCTAGTTCAAATCTTTGACAAAAAGAAAAAAGAAAAAAGGAAAAAAAAAAAGACTTGGCAGTCCAAGTAACCCAAAAAGAAAGCCAAGCCGCCAGGCGTAATTAAGTGAAGTACGCCTTTTCAGCATTCTCTAAAGTTATAAAAGGAAAAAAGCAAAAGCAACAACAATCCGATCTAATCCTATTCCTTGGCGCACTCCTCCTCGTCTTTGTTTGTAACGGTCTCAACAGAAATCCTCTCTTCTTCACCGAATTAATATCGACTGCTTTGGATTGACAATTATGGCTGAACCTAATGGCCGGCCTGCCAGTATTGATGGACCGACTAATCCTATGGTGACACCTATTTTAACAGATCTCTATCAGTTTACTATGGCCTATGCTTATTGGAAAGCTGGTAAACACAATGAACGAGCCGTGTAAGTATTCATTTCCTTTGATGTTCTACTGTGATTCATCATTTACTTTATTGTAAAAATTTATGTCTCATTAACATTTGAATAACTTCTACTCACTCTGCCCCAATTTATGTTTCACAGTTGAAGTCAAACCTGGCAGTGGATTCTGACATGGAATCTTTAATTTTTTTTTTTTAAAAATAAAATTTACATATTTGGAATCTAAGTAAAAAGGTACTACTATAAGTCATAATACTTGACAATTCAAAATATTTGAAAGGACATATGAAAAAATCCCTTTTTCTGAGCAAGCGGATTACGCGGAAAGTTTATGTGTTTGGTTATATATTTCAGGTTCGACTTGTATTTTCGGAGGAATCCGTTTGGTGGTGAATATACCATATTTGCTGGTTTAGAAGAGTGCATAAGGCTTATTGCTAATTTCAAATTTACTGAGGATGAGATAGCTTTTATCAAGTCATCATTGCCCGAGTCATGTGAGGTAAAGTTGTTATTAATAAGCTAATATGGTGCCATAATGTGTGATTCGGTTAGCTCTTATGCTGAGATATATCGATTCTGCTATCTGAATTAAGGTATCATGTGTTCATATGTTTATCCTCTTGTCCTTTTCTGCTATCCGCTGTTTTTGGATCTTTCTAAGGTTATTATTCGAATCTGGTGAGTAAAATTTGGGAATAAATGCTTTCTTGATGCGCTTATAAAACATTAATGTAAAATGCATACATGAGAGGAAATGGTAGGATTGAAGGCTCATTCTGAATCGTCGACTTTAAATGTTCTGCGGGCGACATATAAATGTGTAACTCGATAAATTGGGAAGAACGATTCTTCACATTATTTTGTTGCAGATAGTATTTCATAAACCTAAATGCTTGAAAGGTTGAGGGCCTTATCTTTCTGCGTAATAGCAATAAACTGAGCATAGGTATTAAGAGCAAGCCTGAACAGTTGTGGTTTTGTCCAATTAATGCGACTGTACACCTTCTTCTTTGGGAAGTCCTGTCCTATGTCATGGACATGTCATCCCAGTATGTTTGAGAGAATCAAGCTGCGACTTCTGATGTTCCATCTGGTCATGCTTTTATACTACTTCATCGATTCCATTTTGTTTATTCACTTATGACTTGGAACAATTTTTAAACAGGATATTAGTGCGCGCTGTTCAATATTTGTTTAGGAAAACGCGGGCCCATAGTTTGGCTTTTGTCTTGAAGACAAATAGATTAAAAGATAAAAGTTCAATTGGAAAGTGTAGAAGTAGGTCTTTAATAAAACTTTTGTGGTATTTAAAATGTATTAAAACTTTTGAGTTATTAAAAGTGAACTGGGAAATCAAAAAAGGGAAAGTAGTATAAGCATTTGGGGAATGGAGTACCTCTTCGGGGAATATATTTCTTTGTACTTAAAGAATTTTTCAACGCTGAGATTTGTGAGTGCTTGACTATAAGCATATTTAAATGGATTATGTAGGATGGCTTCTATGAGTACCTTCGAAGACTTGACTGTTCAGATATTGAGATATATTCTGTTTCTGAAGGATCAGTAGTCTTTCCCAAGGTACCGCTGATGAGGATTGAAGGACCAGTTGCTGTGAGTCCCATTAACATAATCCTTTGTTAGTGCTTGTTTTTGAAGCATCTCAACAGGGATGTCTGTTTCATCAATGTTCATCTTTAATATGCTTGATGATTGCTTGTGTCTCAAAGGTGGTCCAACTACTGGAAACTCCATTCGTAAACCTCATAAACTATGCATCACTAGTTACTACTAATGCTGCAAGACACCGTTTCGTGGCTGGAAGGTCCAAAATATTGCTTGAATTTGGGCTTCGGAGAGCACAGGTTGTTTATCTTTCCTTTTGCTATCTTTCAATTCTATATGACTTGCAAACTGTGAACAGACTTTTGTACCTTCATGATTAGGGTCCTGATGGTGGTATATCAGCATCAAAGTATTGCTACATGGGGGGATTTGACGGCACAAGGTGATTCCGTGTTTATTTCACTGTGTCTTCATAAAATGCATCATCTACTTATCTTATTGAGATGTGAATTCCTAAGTTCATTATATTTTATTATAAAATTTAGAGACTCAAGAGCTAGAAACGTCATAATTTCTTTCAATACGTAAAAAGGACATTCTATAAGCTTTTCCAAAAACGAAGCAGGCCATATTAGAAAGGATCACTGCAACTGTGAGTCACATGTTGTTTGATTCTTATTCAAGGAGCACGATCACACGGTTGAAAAAAGAGTAGGATCTTGATATGAGGGTTTTAACATCAATACAACAACATACCCAGTGAAATCCCACAAGTGGGGAGTTTTAACATCAATAAACATCATGAAAATGCACATTTGCATGTCGCTGCCATGTCAGATAAACTATTAACAGTATTCCTTTTGCTTTTTCCGATGATAGAACTAAAAATCAATCGTTCAAGGACGACTTTTATCCACAAGATGGACAAGTTCACTTGATAAACAACTGTGGTGCATTTTTACATTTGAATGCTGCATTACTGCAACTTAATACATTCTTTTTTTTTCTTCCTGGTTATGTTTGTCATTTTATTGATAAGAAAAATACTGCTTCTTTTTGTTAGTTAGAACACTGAGATCCCCTTCATTTGCTTTTGGTGTTCTGTTTCTTTTATCATAATTTGTTTATGATAAAAGCCTGAAGGATCACTGTGTTTTTGTGATTTGACAGTAATGTGGCAGCTGGAAAGCTGTTTGGAATCCCACTGCGTGGAACACATTCACATGCCTTTGTTAGCTCATTTCTGGTAGGTGCAACCTTCAGAACAACTTTGCCTTCCCTTGAAATAAGTCAGACCTGTTCTGTCAAAGTGCTCTGGCAGTTTGTCTGCCCTCTATATTCAAGACGATAATTTCTTAAAGACCTAGTCTTAAGTCAGATCATAGTAAGAAACATGTCTTAGGCTAGTCAAATGCTCCGTTCAAATTCCCATTTTAGTCCTTTTAACAAATGTTAGTTTGTCTTCAGTTACCAATCTAATATTATTACAGTACCATTTTTCATTATTACAGTAATTTTGAAGGTATAGTTGCCACATCTATTTGCATTCTGGCCAATGTCAATGCAGGCATAATCATTTTTTCTGTAAACATATCTGATGACAATATTGTGAATTTTATACAAAAAGACGATTTTGGTTGTTAAACAAATTACTTGAACTCTCTAATAGAGTCATTCGCTGTTGTAAGTGGAGTGCAAGTGCTTTGTTCTTCTTATGGCTCCATATGTATTGATAAAGTACATAAATGCTTGTATATACTCAATTGGTTAAGTGACAATTGTAGTTTCTTCCTCAATGTCATCGAGTGGCATCAGTCAATGCATAATTGCACATAGCACGATTATGAGCTCATATTCAATTATGTGCATTGGAATGGAAAGCTTAGAGCTAATTATCAGTACACGTGCGATCAAATGATTTTCCGTCCTGACTTATCAAGAAACACAAAAATAATAATCTTTTGTCCAAACTTCAGCCACAACCCTTAGTAGACGAGTGAGTTGTAATTTGTGAACTCGTTAGGTTATGATTTCTTCGTGGATACTAATTTCAAGTTCTGTGACTATCAATTGTTTTTTCGTATGCACTTTCTCTTGCTTCTTTGTGAATATGAAGACAACTAAACTGACTATTCATTAATTATCTATTCTTGATCAAAAACTAAACTAACTATTCAAATGTTGATCTCTACATGCCTAGTACTTCTTTTGCACTGGGCTATGCATTTAACGCTCTACTTGCTTGATGTCATCTGTTATCTAACTTCATCCTTATAATGCAGAGCCCAGATGAAATCATAGACAAATCACTTCAAAATCATGATGGCTCTAGTGTTTGTGAGGATTTTGTTAGTCTGGTACAGACATGGCTTAATAAATTAAAGGTATTTTCTCACTTAAATTCAGCTGCTTATCTCGTTCATTTGATGTACTGGTTGGATCATCAAAATTTTATTGAACTCTCTCATTTGGTGTATTCTTGCATTCTGATAAATCATACCATACTGGTTCTCTCTATTGTTATCACCTCTTTCAATTCATATCATTTAGCTTTGACTTCAATTTCACCTTCCATTTCTATTATACTGTCCAAACTCCTAATCTTCCTTACCAAACCTGCTCAAAATTCACACTGTCAGTGTCAATGCTTGTTGGTGTTTAATAAAATTGGCCTTATATAGAAAACCTGATGAACTCTATGGTCCCTATGTAACCATTTAATTGCCAAAAGGGAGTATGATGTATATATTCTTTCATTTAATTCTGCTTTATCCACTAGGTATAGCTGAATTCATAGCCAGATTACTGGATATGTGCCTAATGTGTGATCCCCAGGGTATGGTTCTACCGAGCAAGTTGTGTCCTCTCAGGTGATTTGTGCGTGCAGAGGTAGCCAATGATGCTAGGTCGTGCCCCTACCTTCCACCCCATAAAGGAATAAATAATGCTATTGGGGGGTTGCATGCCATTACAGAACAGAATCTACATGTTTTTTGTGATTGATTACGGTGAAACAATTTCATGAATTATAGTCTTCTCAGTTCTCTGACAGTGATGCTGGAAAATGTATCATGAATCTTTTGTGGGCCTTCCCTTAATTCTGTTCAAATTAAAAAACCCTTAGAGCATCATTAGATTATCTCCCTCTTTGGATGTATCAAGCATTTGCTAATCTATCAGTATAGGGCATTACTCTAGAATCTGCTTCTTTTCTATTTTGAGCATGAATATCATTGATGTGATGACTCTTTGATCTTTTCAGTGGTCACACTTATTAGGTGGAATTTTCAGTGAGACAAACCAAAGTGAGTTAGCAGCTTTTGCCTCATATGCACTTGCATTTCCTGGAAGCTTTTTGGCCCTTGTAGACACTTATGATGTAAGTACAACTTGTGGACATGCGCTTTGCCTCTGTATTCTGAGATATTTGGCCTGGGCATCTAAAACTGTGCACATGTAGTTGGTAGAGTAAAAACTTAGTCAACAATCTACTTTGAAAGAGAAAAGTTTCAGTGTCATGATATTTATGTATCAGGCTAGGCATATAATCTATTTGTATTTGAAGTTGGAAGTGAAATTCAGCTAATAATATTGTTTCTATTGAGTTATAATTATGCTGCATTCCCCTTTGTTCTTCGTTTACAATGTGCTTCTGCACTGGTCAACTTTTTTGGTTGGTATTGATCTTTTAGAACGTTTGAATATACTTTAACAGGTCATGAGAAGTGGTCTTCCAAATTTTTGTGCAGTTGCTCTTGCACTTAATGATTTGGGGTAAGCTGTTTGCCTAATGAGTTCCATTTAGATTGTAAAATTGCTTTCCTTTCTGCATGTCTCGGCTCCCCATGTGATGTATAATTTTTTGGAAGGTTTAGTGTCATAATAATCTCAGGGATTATAAAGGATATGCCAACTGGAATTCCTAATTTTTCAATCATGTTAATATGATAGTTTTAAGCTTGTGTTATTTTGTTTTTACTTCATGAACATGTAGGTTGAGAAACATGTGCCCTTCCTCTCAGTATTTTCATGATGACATGAAATTATTTTTGCTAATTATATATGTATGGACCTGACAAGGGAGGATAACCTAGTGGAAAGGACTCTCCACCTTCAACCATGAAGTTGGAGTTCAAGTTACCTATGGAACAAAGTAGTAATGGGCCATTATCGACTCCTGGGAAGAAGGGGTGGAAGGTAGGGGCACGACGTAGCATCATTGGCATATTTGGACCTCTTATTTACAATTGATATTTACTTATCAAAAAAATAAAAGACATAGTTGGACCTCTTATTTACAATTGATAGTGCAGAAACTTTCTATTTCATAATTACACAGGAGCTATACATTTTTTTAACTAAGAGCTCAATATAGATATCTCCTCCTCTTGTCCTAATCAAATACAGTCAGACCTCTCTATAACAGCACCCGCATATAACAGCACCTCTCTATAACAGCTACTCCCTCTGTCCCAAAAAGATTGTCCTCCTTTCCTTTTTAGTCTGTCCCAAAAAGATTGTCCCCTTTCTATATTTAGAAACAATTTAACTTTTTGAGATGATTTACAGCCACACAAATATCTAAGGCTTGTTTTGGACCACACATTTCAAAAGTCTTCCTTTATTTTTTAAACTTTGTGCCAAGTCAAAAGCGGACAATCTTTTTGGGACGGAGGGAGTAAGATTTTTCGGAACCGATTTTTTATGTTATATTTTACTAGTCTATAACGGCATTTTACCTATAGCAGCAACGACCAACTTTACAACGGTACGCTCTTTGTAAAATTACCCCCCATATAACAGCTATTTTTTTTTTTGGTAATATAATAATTAACCATCTTTATAAAAATAGAATATCTATTATTACCAATAATAAGTGTAGAGATTTTGATCAAATATTTAATTTGATACAATGAAAGTGCTAAAGAAGAACTTGAACCTTGTTACTTGGACCGGGATAGAAGATTCAATGGTTCAACTCTTAGATTCCTTCAAAGGAAAGCAATTGGATACCGGTTTGCTGAAAGTTTGGACGCAAATTTTCGTCAATTCAAGTGTTATATCACAACTAAGAGATTAGAATCTACGAAACAAGCTACAATTCTAAAAGAATTTAATTTTCAAGTAGATTTAAAATGTGTGCCTTAGAGCTTAAACTTTATACATTTATGAATTTGTTGAAACTATATTAATTTTCTTTAATGTTTAGTTAGTGAAGTATGCATATCTTTGAGATTTAAAATTTAAATAATTTTGTTATTTTTTATAACAATAACAAATAAAAATTAGATTTTATGCATCTTTTTTGCCTATAACAGCCAACTATTATTTAAATGTCAAATGCTGTTATAGGTGTATAATAGCTATTCTCTTTAACTGCCAAAAAATTTTGGACCCAACAATGCTGTTATAGAGAGGTTTGACTGTAAATTTCTTTTGTGAGCAATGTATTTCTTTAAGCCTGAAACTTTACTATCTTTAAACTTGTCTGTTTCTATTTTCTTATGGTAACTTTCTAGTGTATTCGCTTTCTCTTTTGCGCCCATGCCTTCTATATTTTGTTTTCAGGCTATTTAGCATTACATACTATTATGCAGGTATAAAGCAGTGGGCATTAGACTAGACTCTGGTGATCTTGCTTATCAGTCATGTGAAGCTAGGAAATTCTTTTGTGCTATTGAGAAAGAATTTGGATTGCCTGGTTTTGGAAAGACGAATATCACAGCTAGCAATGACCTTAATGAAGAAACGCTGGATGCACTAAATAAGCAAGTAAGATCATGAGGATCCTCTCACATACTGCTACTGTCTTGTAGCTTGAATTCTGAAATTGGCTTAAATATGACTAGCTCCTGCAGGATTGTTGTGGACACAAACAGTTCTACTAGAAATAAATTCATAAATCATGACCTCGTACTGGTGGACAAAAGCATGTCCCTGTTCACTCATAGTTAATGGGAAGGTAGAAAGACCAAATCTTTGCCGACGTTGGAATATGACGTGGAGGCATGAATTTTCTACCTAAATTGATGCCTTCTCATGTTAGAACCCTCAATTTAATTTGAGTTTATAACTTGAATGTTGGTTCTCTTGCCTGTTGACTTTCATTTTTCTGCTTTAGTAAAGCTACATCAAGAAGGGAAGCCTTGGAGCAACAGTAAAGTTGTCTCCCTGTGACCTATAGGGGTTCGAGCCGTGGAAGCAGCCACTAATGCTTGCATTAGGGTAGGCTGTCTACATCACACCCCTTGGGGTGTGGCCCTTCCCCGACCCTGCTAATGCGGGATGCTTTGTGCACCGGGCTGCCCTTTAGTAAAGCTACATCAACTAACTTATTTTTTATGCAGGGTCACGAGGTTGATGCATTTGGTATTGGAACTCATTTAGTTACCTGTTATGCTCAAGCTGCTCTGGGTGTTGTTTTCAAGTTAGTTGAAATAAACAATCAGCCTAGAATCAAACTTTCTGAAGACGTATCAAAGGTCTGCTGAAGCTATTTAGATTCATTTGGCATTTAGATTCAGTGCGGAAGTCCATAATTTCTTGTTTCTAGGTCTCTATTCCATGCAAAAAGCGGTGTTACAGATTGTATGGCAAGGAAGGATACCCCCTTGTAGACATAATGACTGGTGAAAATGAGCCACAGCCTAAGGTGATTTATGAGGCTTGTCTTGCTGAGTTCCTAGTAGTTCTTCCTTGGTCAATTTTAATTTTAGAAATTTGATAAATTTTGTGGGTACAAGGAAACAGATTATGGACAATTTTTTTCCTCCAATTTGACAGGCAGGTGAACGAATTCTGTGCCGCCACCCATTTAGTGAATCTAAAAGGGCATACGTGGTGCCCCAGCGTGTCGAGGAGCTTCTAAAGTGCTTTTGGCCTGGAAATTCAGGTGAGAGTTGTTATAACTCAATAATACCAACTTTTTAGTCTGAATTATTTAATTTCCATAAAAGCATGACCCTACTTTTCCGTAGATTCCAAAATATGGACTGAAGCCTATGTCAACTTTATTAAGTTCCAGTGTCCAGTGAGACTAAAAATTGACTACTTCGGCTTAGAACTGCCAGAAAATATATTTTACAAAATTATCCTGTTTGATCGCGTTGAAACAACCAAACCGATTTTAAGGAGGCTTTGATGATTACATAGTGAAACCTTCCGTATCAGCTGCTCCTAAAGTTCATACACAATGTTGACTAATGGATGTTGGTTTCTCATTTCTGAAGATAAAACAAGAGAAGATCTTCCTCCGTTGAAGGAAATCAGGGAAAGATGTATTGAACAACTGGACCAAATGCGACCAGATCACATGAGAAGGCTGAACCCAACACCATATAAGGTAAGTACCAATAAGAATGATTGGTACTCATTCTCATGTCATAGCTGGAGCATTTTTTTTTTCTTTCAAATTTTGCTGGTTTTGATTTAATTGTTGTTGTGCAGGTCAGTGTGAGTGCAAAGTTGTATGATTTCATCCATTTCCTCTGGCTCAATGAAGCACCAGTTGGGGAGTTGCAGTGAACCATGAATGAAAAGTTGAGGACTTTTAACAGGAAATCTTTCAAAAAGAGTCTTCAGGGATTTCAGCAATGTGTGTCTTTTTCCTCATGTCGACTAGAATTTTACATAAAAGTAACCAACCAAAGGAAAACACTTTTCTTATTTATTTTTTCTCAGATGTTGTTCCGAGTCCATTGTATAAGCTTCCCTGGAAGTTTGTAAAGGTCAATAAAAGTGCGTATCTTCTTCCTTAGCTTGATTCTTTCTTTTCATCTCAATTAATGTGTAACCCATGGGCACAGAGAATAGTTATGATTAAGATAACTTCAGTGACTACAAAAAGTTTCAGTTGAATAATTATGGAATTTCATTCTTCTTAAATTGCTCAGCTAGTTGGTTGCTTGTTACGATGCCAACTAAACATTTTTTCTTAATAATTTACGCGAGATATCACAATGTTGTACAGTATTAGCCTTGCTAGAATGAGACTGTCAAGTCTTTAAGCTGCACCCACGCGTAGGCACATCTATCCCGGAACTTCTGTACGGTTGATGCTGCTGCTTCAACCACGGGCCGTATCCTAGCAAGCTCCTTCTCTACTTGTATCCTCATGTTACTCTCTACCTGCCACTCGAATAGAATATTTCTAGATTAGCAATTTTCTCAATGGAGGCAAAAGTACAAAAACAAAAAAGGAAATCTCATTTTGACGAATTCACACAGATTGAGCCAGAGACAACCTTATCAATGCAGCGTACAGTGTCTAAGACGTAGCAGAAATAAGCAAGTTGTCTGTAAAGATCTGCTTCCGTGTACTGCCAGGGTGGGTTTATGCAAAAGTTTTATCAGTAACCAACTAAAACAAACACTACAGGTTGACTAAACGGAGGAACCAAGCTATATCAGAAAGCAAACCTGTCTTAGTAAATGCCCGTTACACCGGGGATAATTTGGACAAACAGTTCCTCTCTCTGAGTCCCCAATTACTCGCAGGTTCAGGCGACGAGTTGTGTAGTTGCAAGTTTCATCATCGCACTGAAAAGAACAAAAGCGTTTAAGTAGACAGTTGCTGTCTAGCAAGCTCCTTAACAGCAATAGCTGTATAAAATTTGAAGCACGTACCATCATCACTCCTTTATAGTATGTTGAAATAAAGCCTTCTACTTGCCTTTTAACCTGTCAATGATGACATTACAACATGAGTCAACAGAATACATGCATCAATCAGCCTGTGTTTCCTTTCTTTTTCAGTCAATAGAACAAGAAAATAACACAAAGCAAGAAATATCCTTAAAGAAGTGACAGTTATTCAACACAAGGTGATATAACTTTAAAAAAGATGGCGATTGCCAAAACAAAAGTGAAAACGTGGAAATGAAAGGTTGAGCGCTCAAGAAAAATGAGATTCGTGCCAAGTAATCACTAATTTGGGGGAAGAAGACATGACACCAGGAGACAACCACAGAAGTAAGGTTTTGAATGAGAACATTTAGAGATGCGATGGTGTAAGGTTTTGAATGAGAACATTTAGAGATGCGATGGTCTTGTAGGTAACTTGGTGTAATCACATGGCAACCTAAAGGCTGAGAGCACTTCATTGCCATCTATAGTCAGACTGAGAATGAAATCAGGTCAGTTGGAAAGAAAAATAGACAGTACTAGGACAGTTCTCCATGATTACATGTTTAAACATTTTAGATGACAGAAAGCAGACGACACAAATAGTTAACATGATTGTGTAAGGAACAGTTGCAGGTCAAAACGTACCTGGTTTACTATCAACGCCGATGATATATTCCCCCCATTCTCCTCTGGGCATTTGGGGCAGCTAAATCTTTCCCAGACTTTGCTGGCAGCCCCTTCTACTTGCAAGTCTACTGGCTTTTGACTAATTGATGAACATATGGAACTAAATATAGGTGCACACTCAAAAGAGCCAGAGCAGCTGGGGCATGTCAAAGTCAAAGGCTCACAACCCCGATATCTGCAGAAGAAAAATATGTTCATATAGTTTAGAAGATAGCATACTAAAATGTAACTAAAAAACTGTGGGAAGTTGGAGGAGAGAGGTGAAACAGAAAAAGAAAGTGTGAAAGGAAACTGATACCATAAAGAAAATTAGAACAAAAAAGGAGTTCAATGAAATCAGAGAGAGATTGAGGAAAGACTGAGATTGCACGAAAGAATAACTAGGGTGAATTAAAGTATATGAAAGGAAAGCATCTTCAACCTGTATTAAAGATAAAAGGAAAGCTAAACTTGTTATTTCCTTTCAGTCAATTGCTAAAGCTCATTTTATTATAACTACTGAAACGATTGAGACAAAAATGTCACTTATGCCCCCAAAAGACGTCTCTCAAAAAGAAAATTCATGATCATGCATCGAGTTAATTAAATTGTTAGAAACACTTCTTTGAAAGAAATTGATACCTCTCTTCATCGTCTGCTGCACATAAAAGCAAGTTTGAGGGATCATCGTTGGCAGCTTCACTTGATTTATTTTGGAACTGAAGAAAAAGTTACACCATTATGGTATTTGTCAAAAATTATGCCATGTTAAATTAACATCAGTTTTGAAAAGTTGATATTTACCTTGGATGAATCTAGTCCCAAGCAATCAGCCAGACGTGCAGGGCTAGTACCCTGAATTGATGCACATAGACGAGATATTACAGGATGTATCTGTGACATTGAAAATGGTTCACAGTTAGGTGGAGTCACAAAATACATAGAAACCAACATTAGCCATTAAAAATTGAAGATCAAAATAAGTAGACTGCAAACATAGAAACCAACATTAGCCATTAAAAATTGAAGATCAAAATAAGTAGATTGCAAAGACCTGTTGCGCAAGGTAATAATCAATGTCAACTATCCAGTTTCCATTGTCTTTTTTCAGTTCATCTGGATGTCTTGCCCGCTGAGCAATCCCCACAGAGGTACTTGAACCATTCCCCTGCAAATGTGTGTGACAACTGCATTTTAAGACAACAGAAACCAAAATAAAAAGATGGATATCATCGCATTGATCATTAATAATAGGAAATAAACCTGCTCACAGCAGATGACATATGGTACTGTATCACCAGCAGAGCAACCAGTAACATAGCCACTTCTCTTCAACCTAAGTGCTACCTACAGAAGATGTAGAGGATGACAATGTTAAATCTTAGTTTGAAAGTAAGCTCTATGGTGACAAGTTGACAACATAGAAAGGCAAAAGCAGAGATGATTGGCGATACAGTTCCTTAGTCTGAGACACGAATTGATCAAAGTTTTCATACTTACTTCAACATGAGGCTGACTTTTAGCATCAGGATAGGCTTCAGGTGGTTTAGTCAATGATTTGGTGATCACGTATTTTTCCAGCTCAATTTGCCCATTCCTCATTTCCTCCTGTACCTGCAGTAGAGAACAGAGAAATTCAAGGATAATCACAGTAAATTGGTATTAAGACCAGTTCACAAAAATAAAACTAAAATGAGTTGATTGCCTCTCCAGGTGCTAACAATAGCAGGACCTGGAATTACTGGAATTCTCAATCCTAAAGAGTATAGCCTATTACATAAACTAAACCGCGTTCAATATGAAAGGTGCACAGCTCCTGGCTTATGATTTTCCATATCATTGAGAATGTTACCTTCATAAGTGCATTATGTATTGATTCAACAACATCTTCACAGGACCTGCAACCATTATAGACACATAAACTATTCAGTACTGAGCAATCACATGTATGAGGATATGAAAAGAAGAAAGAAGAAACAAGTTCACAACAAAATTACCCGCCGGACAGTATTTGGCTCAAGCAGAAATCTCCCAACTCCTTTGACAGCAAACTCCAGTCACGACGCACCATATCAAGACCTTTTTTTTCAATAACCTAAACCAAAGAGTCAGTAACATGGAGTAGTTAGAGAATTATTTCAAGAAGTTCAAAAAAAATTCAACTTCAAGTAACATGCAATAGCTACCTCATAGGGTCTTCCGTCCTTAAACTGCACTTTTACAGCTGCATATTTCTTTTTCTTGAGAAGCAGCATTCTCTTGTACAGACCATCAAGATCAATCTCTAAGCACCTATATTTCTTGTTAACCTATAAAAGAGGAGGTACTTTCACGTGATGAATCCTAGTTGATTAAGAAGAAATATCATATTTTTTCTTTGTAAAGAGATATTAATTTCATGCAAAGTTATCTCAACTTTGATAACTACATGTATAAATAAATTGAAAAAAAAAAAAGAAAAAAAAAATGGTAATGGGAGTAGTTGTCCTATATGTATAAATTCAAATAGGGCGGATCTTTACCCAGAGTAGAGCATAAACCATCCTGAATAAGAATGTTAGTTTTTTGTATACTATAATATAAATATACCACATTGATTCATTAAGTATGGATGAATATTCCATTGATGTGGAAAAGTCCAGTATCAATAAATCTGATTTTGTGTATAGACAATTCTTCAATATCTTGTTCTTTCGCAACAAAATATTTTCTTTGTGCATCAGTTAAAAGTCAGAAAACCTAGACAAATTCTCCTGACAATTATACCAGTACATGCAGATCTAATTCGGGAAAAAAGTGTGGAGCCAATACCAACCTCTTGAATGACTTTGGCTGCTATTGCTTTGGATTTTCCGATGTCATCAAGTCCACTATAAATCATAATTGAATCTGTGTCACCATAGATAACCTGATTCATAAGAGAACAATGGGTTCAAGGGACTAATTTAACATCTAAGCAGGATACGCAAACAGAAATTCCATGAGAAGAAAACCTCAAGGTTAAGTGAAGTCTGAACTAGGTCAACAGTACTCTGTAGAATTTCCCTTCCCTACAAAACAAAATAGAGATGTCAGACTGCAGTCATAATATGCTTAAATAAAACATACAACAGCTTAGGAAGGGAGCTTCCTACTTGTGAGGTTATAAGCTCTGCTAGTGACTTCGCATAGAATCTTGAATTGGAGAATCCTAGGCACCCATACATACTGCAGTAAAATTTATCACCTCAGGAAAAATATCTCCAATAATATGACAATTGATGATGATGCATAAAGTAGCACAAGTATATACAATCAGTGTGTGTATATAACAAAGACAGTTAGACCTGTTTGCTGTAAGCTTCAAAGCTTGTTGTTGTATGTCAAACTGTTGGGCCTTCAGGCCAGATGCTGTTTTTAACCATGACTTAACCATTCTTCTCCTCTCAACCAAATTCTTAAGCAACTGCAAAATTTACCACAAAAAAAGTCATGAGTATGTACCACCTTCAAGAATTGTCTAGAACTGCTTGATTACTTGTATCTGCAAGTGACCATAAACTTAAAAGAAGTCTAGATTTAACCGAAGAAAGACCAGCTCAAAGTTCGATGGAATCAACAAATTGATACAGTATATTGTGAAAAATCAACAAGAATTCTCGTGCACATATTATGTGTATGTCAAATTGTGCTTCAGAGCAAAACTTCCAGCACCAAATAGTCCTTTAAAATCTTGGGATGAATTATCCTGGTATGAACTTAATGCTTATAGAAGATCAGGAGATGCAGAAGTGGTTGGTTTAATTATATTGCTCAGAAGCCAATTGGGAAGATTTGCTATTTAGGCTCAAAATTTTACTCAGGAAGTTATCAAAATATGCAATCGAGTATAATGTGCTTACCTCTGGTAAAAGCCCCGTTCTTTTACTAGATGGTAAGCGAGGAACTGATCCATCCAGAGACCTTTCAACTGTTGTGAAACAAATATTGTATTCCTAAAGAGGAAAAGAATAAAAGAGTAATTAAATTATGAAGCGTGCAACATCAGATGCAAGTATTTACTATTTAGCAATTGACATCACTTGGCAATAAATACTAAAAATATGGAACCTTCCAACCTAGCTAGCACTTAATCACATTGTCGGAAAGTCAGGTAATGCTACCCCTTTCTAAAGAAAAGAGGGCAGGGAGGAGAAGGAATGAAGGGTAATTAATGACAGAGGGAAGGAGAAAGATAGATGTATTAATAACAACTAACCTGAATAATGGAAGGGTATAGACTGTTGAAGTCCAGTAGCAGGATGTACTTATCATATAAACCTCTTTTTGGCTCCAAAACTAATCCACCAGAGTAGGAAGGCCCCTTTTTTGCTTTCCCATGGTCGACATCCGGAATCCCGCTTTCAACATTTGGATCATCAGCATCAAGGGGATCAGTTTCTTTTCCCTCATCACCGTGGTTCAACTTTCGTTTTGTAATTTTAGCTTCTTTTGCATGAGAAGAATATTTGTCTGGCACTATGAATTTCTTAGCATGGAATGCATGCAACAAGAGGTACTCTACTCTTTGGGCCCTAGCACCCTGAAATAAAATTTAAAAAAATTAGCATTCACATGTCCCTATAACATTCACAAAGTTTGGTCTCATGAACATGAAGCAGGTTTTTGCAACAATTCACCTGGAGGGTTTTCCCCCAAAGATTACCACTGATATTGGTCAACTGACGAGTTAGGGGAAGAACACTTAAATGAAACATGAGTTCCATTGATAACCATGCATCAGTTTCTCCGCATTCAATCTGCATAGATCACGAATGCCCATTAGGATGCTACTTAGAAGGCAATATCAGTTCTGTGTGTATTAGAGAAAACTATTAGGTCAGCAAACTTCATTTCAGAAGGACGAGACAAGGTCCAGCCTTAAAGATTAACTAGAAATGGAATTAGTACATCCGGAGATGCAAAGCAAACTACTCCATGACAATCTGTTAGCTAAAAGATCATGCTTCTAGTTTATTCATGTAATGTTAATTGCACAAAGGTGTGCTTATGTTATATTGCTTCAACATGTAAACTCCATTCCTATTTTGTTTCTAGCTGTTGAAAAGCCCATTAGCAGTAATTTTCGTTGGTTATGGAGTGGTACATTGTATTCTAAATGTTCAGCAAGACAATAAATGGCACAATGCAGCTGGTCCATCTATTATGAAATGGGTAACACTTAGTTTTATTGTTGAAAGCAAATCCCAAAACTAAACTACAAATAACTCTCTCTATGCTAATAAAATAAGAGCAGTTGGATTAGAAAAATTGCTAAATTAGAATCGGAACCTACAAGTTCCACAAGTGAATCAGCAGCCTGAAACATTCGAGGCACATCGTGGGGAGAAATCTCCTTCCTATCTTTGTTCAGTTGATTCTTCGCAAGTTGTGTCAATGAATAACTAACCTGAGAGGGAATATAGTTAAACCAATGGTTACACATGTCAAAAAAAAAAAAATTATGCAGCTATCTCAAAAACAGCTCAATGAATAGGAACTCTACCTCTTTTAATAATTCACGTGAAGATAAAAAGGTGTCACATAGGAGACGCCCAGCAATACAAGACATGATCCCTGGACTTGCTCCTGAGCCAAAAATTGTACTGCCCTTGGTAAGCTTTGGCATGACAGAACGCTTAAGGCGACCTATCTTTGACCACATAATGCTTGGGACTTTGCAGGCCTGCAGAAATTGCAAGAATACATAGCACCGGAGGAACAATAAGCAGGCAGCTCAATCCCAGATTGTATACTGAAAACCTTTAATTTCTTATTTCTGAGATTACTGCAAATTCGTCGTTTTTGTTTAGAGCTAAGCATTAATCGGAAAATTCTCAATGCCCTTGGTATAAATAGGAAGACAGACTAACTATGACGAGAAAACAGTGAGTGTAATATATTAAGATTCAAAATAGAAATGGAAGATTCAGAAGATCCTGTATTCTATAATTTTTCAGAGATCACTACGATGGAAGGTGGAATGTATAAAATATACACAAACCTGAACTCTGTGAAGAAGAACATCCAAGTCAAAGCCAGATATATTATGACCAATAAGCACGTCACTGTCCAATTTATGCAACTCTAGCATCAACCGGTTCAATAATGCCCTTTCACTGATTTCAAATAGAGAAAGTGACACTTCAGTAATGCAAACGAGAAACAAATAAAGGTATAGGCAATAACATAACTTCCCAATGAACTTGCCTGCTTTCAGAAATAATAACATTTGATCCAGCTTTTGCATTTCTCTCTGCTGTTTCCTTTGTAAATCCCATAGGAAATATGCCTCCCTCAAGCTTACGCACAACAGTAAAATGAGAAAGCATCCCTGGCTTTGTCCATTCAGATGTTAACATGGGCGTATCAATCTGCAAAATCAACATATGCTCTGTTTCGTGAAACTTCAAGGAAATTCTTGTCGAGCAGTTTTCACATCAAGCAGACTAAAAGTGTCCTGTTTTTCCTTTTGCCCAGTACCAGCTCTAACATTTTTATTTCGTTGATACCGAGCAAGGATATTTATATCAAAAAAAGTGAAATTCAGTTTTACCACATTAATATGTGCATATGCGTGTGAGTTGCATCTATGGGTGTGAAAGAAGACGACACGCCCTGATACATTAGAATGCAACTTATTACGTGATTATGATACAAATACTGTTTCACTTCAGTCTTCATACAAGTAAATAATGTAGGGCACTTTATTAGAGACGAGGATCTATCGGAACAGCCTCACCTCCCAAGGTAGGGGTACGGTCTGCGTACACTCTATCCTCGCCGGATCCCACTTGTGGGACGACCTTTGGTATCTTTTTGTTGTTGTTGTTGTTACTTTATTTGTGAAAATCATGTGCATCATACAAGATCTACCAAGCCAAAAAATGCCTAGTAACTAACCCAAGAAAATGACCCAATGAAACCTGATAGATCCTCTGCAAGTGAGGTGGCATTCCCTCGACCTGACTTACCATAATATTTACTTCATAACACATAATCAGGTAGAGCATAAATTTCTAGAACTGATGCACGAAACAATTACAGATGGCAACTCAGGCAATAAACATGGCTGAGGTCCATTTAAATTTTTAAACATGGAATGAGTAAATAACCATCAGAAGATCCAATAATTCCTTTATTATAAAAAAAAGAGAGAAAAATTGCCTCCGATATCCTAAAACCCAATTGTATTTGATCAGACCGTGATTGCAAAAGTAACTAGCCCCATGGACTTTACCTTCGCACTCTGACAGCAAATGACAGATGCAGAGACAATTTCATTTATATTTTGTTTTTCGTTGATGATAGTTTTCAGATTTATTGCTGTAACAACCACTGGAGGAATCTCAGCAATATAGGACGTGGAGATTTGAATGTCTTTTGGACTATCTACAATGACCTCGAATTTACACCAGCTCACCTGTGCAGAACAAAAAGAAGCTCAGAAATATAGACCAGGTGAACCACCTGAAGACAGGGGATGTAAAGTTGCTTTCATGGCCTTACACGTTGAGCATTAGGACAACTAGAGAACTTCAAAATTGATAGCCATGAAGGTCCTTTTATTTTTCTCTTGATCAGGAATAACTCCATCGCACTGCATATAGTAAAGACTGGTTGGATAACCTCACATAGACTCAAGAGATCCGAATCAAGTAGAAGTACTAAACAAGGAAATATCCAAATATTGATGATAATGAATGTTCGCGGAGAGGGGGATGAGGTCTTTATGTATAACTGATGATTCATAGCTGGAGCCACACTCCATAGAGAAATAAATGCAAATTTCAAAATGTACTATTGGTCTTGAGCTCTTTCAGTTGATACTTTCTATTGAATAATGAAGCACCCCGTTGAATTGATACGAAAAGTAGTCGCCTTTCAATTAATCTCTTTGTAAAGAGAGATATCATACATGTTAGGAAGCTTGTAAACTAGAAAAATCATCCAAAATATACTTGGAATGAGTACACATGAATGTATAGCATGTAAACTAGAAAAGTTGGTGGAAATGTACCTGGAATGAGTACCAAGCAAGGCACTAAAGTTTTCTCCCCTGAGATCTGATGGAAGTGGTGGATCCTAGAATGAAAGTTCAAAACAGGTAACTCGAAGACATGACACAATGTAACATAACAGAGGAATCTGGAATATAACTTGAACTTGGAATTACAGAATCCATAATGTTTGGCTAGTGTAAGTTGTATATAATGTTCTAATCAATTAGTAATACATAAAGAAATACAAAATGTACCTTGAAAGGATAGTTAATCTTAAGGACAAAATTCTCCCCGAGGTACATCAGATCGTTCAAATGCATAATTTCTCTACAAATGTAGCAGAGGAACGCAATGAATAACAAAAAAAGAAAAGAAAAGAAAAGAAAAGAAACAAATAGCATTGCAAATCGCTGTCAGTAAAATTTACAGAATACAATTTGCAAGCAAATTACACTTCAAACCTTCACTGGTGACATGCTGAAACTTGAGATGTTATGTTCTAGTAGCTTATTTCTAAACTCAGCCTTCAATCCTGATGCCATCTCCTGGAGACAAATTTGGGAGGGAGCGGGTGAGTAAATGGCAGTATGTAGAATAAATTCAAGTACATGAAATGAGAAGGCATTTCAAGAGATTACGTGCAACTGACTGAGGAAGGCAGAGGGAGAGATTTGAGACTCTTCTACATCTCTGGAGAGCTTTGAGGTTGTATCAGTACAAAATACAGAACCATTTGGGACCGCATAAACACATCTTTGCATGTTCTTCACAACAATACAGCAACTATCGTATGTACCTCCAACTTTCACCTACACTCATATAACAGTATTCATCTGTCAGCTATCAATTTAACATATTATTATATGCTGGTCAATTGTCACTTTATCATACAAACTTCCCAAATCCCTACACAAAATAAAGTCCTCTAAGCAACATTAGGCTGTATAGTGGTTATAATCTTCAACATTGAAGCACTACAAGTATGTTCATTTTACTTGTTCATAGGCTAATAGCAGCAAAAAAGGTCCAAATGATGGTGCACTTATGGCTAAAGATAAGCAAATGGTTTCCAAACATAAGTGCAAGCACACGTTTATCAGCAAAGTTTACTCCAAACAGACACACAGATTTTCAGAAGGTGTCACTTGTCAGTAATGACTCGAGCTCATTTAAATCAGTAAAGAGAAAGAGTACATAAAGCAAAGCCTTCGAAAATTACCTTCCCGAAAAGATAAATATTGCCAGCATTTGGACCATAGAGCTCTTCCATGGGCATCAAGTATGAAGAAAGGCAATGATCCATCTGAATCCAACAAAAAACCTGTTTGTCTTCATCTAGTTTTGCCCCAGATTCATTGCAGTTCGAAACCCCGCTGCCTGCATTCCTTAAAGCCTGCCATTCAGCAGTAGCACTCAAGCCCGAATCCTTTTCCTCTTTAATTTTTGCATTTAGTGCAAACACCTTATTTTCCACCAAGGGCTCTAATTTCACCTCAGCACAATTTACCACATTATCATTATCCCTCGTTTCCACATCAGCATCTAAAACCTCACTATTTTGGTAATCATTGGCGAATCATTTCCTTCATCGATACTAATTTTAGGTAAGCCACCGAAAATAGACTCACTATTTTCAACAGTAACACTCTTGACTTCCTGTCTAACCATGAAATCAAGGTTATTATCAGCTACAGCCTTCTCAGTTTTGACAGTAAACGAGTTGAAATTAGCAATTGAACTCCTCGAAGCATGCAATGAGTTAGAATTTGAATTTCCCCTTCGCCTTCGCTCTCTGTCAGCCTCATCAGGAGCAAATTCAGCTATAACATCATCTACAATGCTATCGCACGACAAATTCCTTGTCGTCTTATCGTCTCTCTTAAACACTGAAGAGGTAAACATACTAGAAATCCTTTGCTTACCCATCAATGCCGCAGCAGCTGTAAGTGCAGCTGATGGCTTTTTTTTGTAATTTGTTGCTTCTTCTCCGATGCCTTCCTCTTATTCTTTGGCCTCTCATCCTCATCCCCGATCCTTCTGTTGGAAATAATAATTCAAAGTTGATTAGGATTTGGTATTTTAATTCATGTCCAGTTAGCATCTATAGTCAAATTTATATAAACAAGTTTTCATGTTTTGAGTTCAAGTAGATTTCGTACTATTAGAAATAGTGGTGCTAGTAGCTATTTTCATAGAGTGGAATTGTAGAAAATATTTCAGATATTGATAGTTAAAAAAAAATGGAAAATTTTCAAAAATGTACAACTTTTGAAAATATTGCCGCACTGTTAATATTCAAAATTATACAACATTATATACCTAAGAGGGAAAGCATTATCGTAATGTATCAACCTTGTATAAAGTGTATAATAGGTCTACAACAAGCCCAGTATAATCCCACCATGTGGGGTCTGGATGTTTATAAACTAATATGTTGAAAATCAGGTGTTTATACACAAACGTTATGAGCTACGTGGCGTACATATTTTCAAATATAGACATAGAGCGTAATTTTCTCATTCCTTCACCTTCGGGTGATGACACGTCAGCAACTGACCAATACTCTTCCTGGCCTTCATGAAAGTTGATTAGGTCATCGTATTTTAATTCATGTCTAGTTAGGATCCTATAGTCAAATTTCTATTGGAATAATTGTTTTGAGTTAAAGTAGATTTCGTAAATTATAAAATAAGGTGCTGCTAGTTATTTTCATAAGTGAAATTGTAGAGAGCTTTCAGATATTTATAGTTAAAATAAATAAATCGCTTTACCTTCGGAAGATAACACGCCGGCAATGACCAATCCTCTTCCTGTCCTTCATCTCCATACCCTAATCCATCATCATCAACAATAAATCCCTTAGACGCTTCACGCCGCTTAGCAACTATGTCGTTATACCTCGTCGTCTTCGACTATATCGTAAATCGGTTCATCTATTTTGATCTGAAAACCGGTGTTATCAGTGGGACCGGCGATTACCGGTTCGAAGAGCTTTGATTCGTTCCAGTGCTTCTGCTCTTTTACTGACCGTTGGTTTTCTGACTCGACCGCCTTCCTTCCACTACTGTTGGTTGCTCGTCCTGAAAGACATTTTTTTTGTGAATGTGAGAGAGTTTTTTTCACTGAGATCTGGAAACGTAGGGATGGAAAAAAATTGGGAATGATAGTGTTGATGATGAGGGAGATAAATGGCAGGAATGTTTTGTTTCGCCTTAAATACTGTGTGCCCTATTGGGCCTCAAAGTTCAAAATATTTGGACTGGACTATAAAGACATTTTTTTTCGGTTTTCCCCTTTTTTTAATTTTCTTTTATTTCTTTTCTTTTACCCTTTTTTTTTTTTCACTTTTTTTAAGAAAATTTTTTGGAATCCCCCTTAAAACCCTTTTTTCATTT